>NC_084545.1:167500-397500 GCF_024500275.1 Phycodurus eques
TCCTTGACACCTAGATTCCACCAGGTGGTGATAAAGCAATACTCTTACTTAACAGTAACCGCCAATACAACTAACCCTTGTTCTCGGCACAAAAAAAAAAACAAAAAAAAAACTACGAATATGAAAAGCAACCAAAGTTTGTTTTGACCTTTGAGTCCCGCCCGCTTGGTCTTGTCCACGGTCAGGAGGATGTCGATGGTGTTCCTGGCGTTGTCTGACAGCTCCTCGTCTCCTTCGGGCCAGGGGATGTCTTAAAAATGAATATATAAAAATACATGTAGACTGAGTCTGTGTCTTCCGGCACCTGATTTGAACAGCTGGTTTAAAAAAAAATATATATATATATTTTATATATATATATATTATATATATATATATATATAAATATATATATATATATATATATATATATTATATATATTTTATATATATATATATATATTATATATATTTTATATATATATATATATATATATAGCAGGCACCTACCTCTGTTGAGAATATTCTGGAAGACGAGTTGCGGCGTCTCATCGTTGAAGGGTGGCACGCCGGCCAGGAACTCGAACAGACACACGCCCAGCGCCCACCAGTCCACCATGCAGTCTAAAATAAATGCATACATAAATAAGCCTTTCTGTGACTCTTCCAGTCTCTGATGCAACCTCCAGCTGACACTCCCAAGTGGCCACGTCCCTCTGAGAACAAATATCGTTTGAAGCCTCGCCATTGCTTCAGTCTCATCAGCAGTTTGCAACAGAGAGACTGGAAGAGTCACAGAAAGGCATTTTGCAGCAAGTTGTGCAAAAACTGCTGACACAGTTAGACATTGAAAAATTTACAGTTCTAGTGCATTTTTGGTTTATCCTGCAATTTCCCACGAAAAACGATGGTCAGTACAGATTAATCGCGTTATGTATTATGACTACTTGATTGACAACGGTCAACATTTGATCACACAAGAAGATGAGCACGGAGCGAATTGTACGCCTTCACAAATCCATTTTGTCATGAAGATTCATGCATTAAAATAAAAAAGTGGCTCATTCTCTCAATTTTGTCGACCTGCAGCAAAATTATGTATTTTCTTTTTTTCCAATTGTAATTTTAAGGACACCCCTCCCAGGGTATCTGCAGGTTTAAGAACGCCAAATTTAAGATTTTTCAAATTGAAGACCGCTTATTCACTAAGTATGACCACTAAGAGGACTGTGTGATAAGGTCGAGGATATTCGATCACAATAGTTGACATTTTAAGTGATTTAGTTATACTGTTTTTGTTACATAGCCCCCTGAAAACTGACAAATTCTGAATTTGTCAAAAAGATTTCCAATAAATGTTTTTTGGGTCCTTTGGCATTTTTTTTTTTTTTTTTTTGCATCTTTATCCCCATCCACTAGCTTGTTTTTGTGCAAGTCTTTGCAACAACCACAAATGAAAAATTAACACTAAAGTTCCTGCCTGGATGGATTGTTGACATATTTAACTTCTTGTGGCATCAACAGTAAAAGCAAAAATCCCAGCTTTTGTTTTGCCCTTAAAATTAAACGGGAGATAAAACTGCCACCATTGCCATTCATGTCATCGCCTGATTCTTCATGAATACACCCCAAAAAAGACATTTAACAGCCGACAGTAACACAAAGTCACATTTAATTGCTTTTAAAATCCAAAATCGATGGTGTTTTCTATCAGTGGCTAAATGTCACACTTTGAACCATGCGACCGCTGATGAGCAGAAATTGCGTCGACTTGCACAAGGTTTGCCACTAACGAGAGCTCCATGTTAGAAGTTCGAAAAAGGCCCAGTTGTTTGCAACCTGCTGAAGCCGACCCCGAAATCACTGGGCAGAATTAGACAACGTGCGTTAGCAGGACTGGTGATGGCGGATGCGAGCACACTTAGGGGAAAGAAAAAAAATAAAAGCATAAACATCATCCTCTTCGCAAACTTACCGTAGCGACACTTCCCTGCAACTCAAAAAGAAGTTCTGTGAGATCAGCGAAAGCAGCAGGACACAACAACGCGGTACAGTGAACCCCCGCTACATCGCGTATTGTCATAGGTTCTGTTTGTATTATGCATTGCTGAATTTTTTGGGGGGAAGGTGTAGAATTACATGTTAGCCCTTTAGTGATGTTTCCCATTATATGTTAGCATTAAGCTTGCGGAGGCAATGTTGTTGTCTTCAATACACAAGCTTTAATTGTCTTTAATTGTCTCGGCGCCCTTTGCATAATGGTCATTGCAATATTAGTCGTTCGAACTGCTCTAAGTGCTAGAGGACTCTGCATCTTTTGCACAATTGTCAAAAAAAATATTTTTTTTAAAATGTACCGGCATTACCAGACAATTAGCAACCCTTTATTGCTCAGTGACTGTTTTTTTTTTTTTTGTCAATGTCTTTATGTCTCAAAAGTGTCTCTGTCAATTGACTGTCTGTTGTCGTATTAGAGCGGCTCCAACGACCGGAGACAAATTCCTTGTGTGTTTTTTTGGACATACTTGGCAAATAAAGATGATTCTGATTCTTGGGTCTTATGTTTAGTTTTCCAGTAAACTTGAAAAAGGAGTGGCAATAAACAGCTTGAAGCTTTTGGAAAAAAAAGTTTCCTATGTGACAATGCACTGCTTGTTGTGACGTGAGTTAACTGTCACCATACAGCGCTCGTATCTCGCATCAAAGCAAAAAACATCGGCCCAGCAACGGCTCATATCTAAAAAAAATTAAATAAAATACACGTAAGTCGGGTCACTGGTACCTCAAGGCTACAAGCTATTTGGTTTGGGTTTGGACCGAATCCCCTGCGATAAACGGGGGTTCACCGCACCCCAAAACTACAGTCACACTCTTACCATGAGACGTCCGCAAAAGCAGCTCGGGGGCCAGATAGTCGGGGGTCCCTAAAATGGGCGCCCCCTCCACGGGAAGCGCCCCCCGTCGCACACTTTTGGGAGTCCGGAAGGGGGTGTGCGAGGTGGACACGGCCTGAGGAGTCTACAAGGACGACAAATGCTCATGATTTCTCATGATTATGAGAAAATAAATACAAAGTTCAGTAACTCCAACAAAGTCCCCCCTCCCCAAAAGGAAAGCACAGACAAGACCCATTGTAAATGTATTTGAATTAGAGCTGCAAGATACTGCAAAAAATGACTTTTTTTTTTGTTAACCCTGCAATATATTAAAAAGAAAAGATACAGAATAACATACTCGTGAAAACTAGCACACATTTCTGTTTTCCCCCCTCTGATTTATTGTTTATAATAACTTCAATAGAAAAGAAACTATGCTCAGTAGTGCACACAGGCACACCGGGTCATTTGTGTGAGGTCAATTTATTTTTAAATGTACTGTAGTAATAAGCAGGTCAATAATAGTCCTGCCAGACATGAACTTCAAATCATTTCTTTTCATGCCCAGTTCGACTGTAGTTTCTTATCGCCATTTGCACACTTATTCATTTGGTTTTCATCAATCTGTTATTTCAGACGTTATGTTATGTTTTAAGATAATATGCGTTCATATTTTTTTCTTGAAGTGCATGAGTTGATCCGACACAGCTTGGTGTGTAGAGCTTCAAAATAGCCGTAGGTGTTTATTCTGTAAAAATCCATAAAAATTATGGCTTGACAAAAAAAAAAAAAAGGTCCTGAAATAGCGGGAGCACAAACAACGAAGAGGGTTACAGAACACCGAGAGTGTAGCCCCCGTGCCCACCTGGTAGAGCGAGCTGCCGGAGCTGGTCTTCCTCTGGACCGGCGTGGCGAGGACGACGGCGGGCGAGGACGCGTCCAGGGCCGAGCCCACGCTGAGCCGCGACACGTCGGAGCGGTTGATGGAGCTGCAGTAGCTCCGGAACGCCACCGCGTTCTTGGACCGCAGGAAGGACGACGCCGGGGAGGCGGACGCCTCGGCGAGCTCCTCGGGGGAACCCGTTGCGCTCATTTCGGGAAGCCTGACGGGGTCGAGGCCGCTGATCGTCAGCGATGTCTCCGACATGTCAGAATCCAGACTCAAACTCCGACAAATTCTGCTGGTAACGAGATAGATGGAGAGAATGCGGGAGCATGGACAGACGGATGGATGGTATCGATCGATAGATAAAGTAAACGGATAAACGTGTAAAGGATGTTTATTAACATGCAGAATTACCCGCCAAGCGGTGACGTGAAGCTGGAATCTGACAAGTCCTTGCGGTCAAAGTGCTCCTCCTCCGCTGCTGGCGATTTTTCCATTTGGGTAAAGAGGCTCTTGGCCACAGCGCCGGGGAGCGCTGGAAGAGTCACAGAAAGGGGGCCCAGGGAGGCCATCACGATCGCCACGTCGGAGAAGGCTCCGGTGAGGCCGGTGTGAATGGCGGCGGTCTCGCCGGGAAGGTCGTGGCATCGTCTGTAGTGCTCAGTGCTCCTCTTAGCGAGGCGCTCCGGAGCCTCTGGGCTCACCTGCACGTCGGAAAACGGCCGTTTGAAGGACGGTGGGGGGGTTCGAAGAGCAGTTTCTGGGGGGTCGCATGCATCAGCCTTCACGTGGGACTCCAAATGTGCTCTTGCCTTCTGTTTGTTCTGCTCATTTTCCTTCTAAAGAGCACGGGAAAAGTATTTTAGTTAAACGTGTGCGCGCACCCTGTAGGGAGGGAGGGGGAAAGAGCCCTAACACTAGGGATGAAAGAAATGTGTAAAATATGAATTTAATTTAAAAACATCACTTATCGTTGAATATTTATTTGTTTGATGTTGTGATTAATTGGCCTTAAATTCTCAATTCGTTTTTGAGTCTCACCACTGATTTACATTTAATTTTCACATTTTGAAAGTATTTATTTGAGGTGCAACAATTAATCGAAAACCAAATTACTTGACAATTATATTGACCTTTCGAGACCTTGTTTAACGTGAAATTCAAAATAGCTGACCTCCTCGCACTCCCACAGCGGGCTGATGCCTCCCTCGGTGTCGGTGGTGCTGCCGGCGCTCGTGGTCTCGAAGCGCTTCCTGGTTTTCATCAGCGTGGGCGTCAGATTGACGGCCAGGTTGTGCGCACTGAACACGAAGTTGTGCGGCCCTGCCAACGCAGTGAAGGTTACATCCAAATATAGTCCACCACGCTTTGTCGAGTCCATCGTTCGAGACTCTGCTATAGCGCAGATTTGAAAGGAGGCCGATTTTTGTTGTTGTTTTTTTAATTCAATAGGTTTTAACAGAGACCCCTTATGAATAAGACAAATTATGGACTCAGGTTTCCCTTGGAGCCAGGCCTGGAGTTGGGGCTCAAAGGAGAGCGCCTGGTGGCCGGGCCTGCCTCCCATGGGGCCCGGCCGGGCACAGCCCGAAAGGGTAACGTGGGTCCCACTTCCCATGGGCTCACCACCTGTCGGGAGGGGCCATAGGGGTAGGGTGCAGTGCGAGCTGGGCGGTGGCCGAAGGCGGGGACCTTGGCGATCCGATCCCCGGCTACAGAAGCTGGCTCTTGGGACGTAGAATGTCACCTCTCTGGCAGGGAAGGAGGCCGAGCTGGTGTGTGAGGTCGAGAAGTTCCGACTAGATATAGTCGGACTCAGCCTCCACGCACAGCTTGAGCTCTGGTACCAGTCCTCTTGAAAGGGGTTGGACTCTCTTCCACTCTGGAGTTGCCCACGGTGAGAGGCGCCGAGCAGGTGTGGGTATACTTATTGCTCCCCGGCTCGGCGCCTGTACGTTGGGGTTCACCCCGGTGGACGAGAGGGTAGCCTCCGTCCGCCTTCGGGTGAGGGGGGACTGGTCCTGACTGTTGATTGTGCCTATGCACCAAACACCAGTTCAGAGTACCCACCCTTTTTAGAGTCCTTGGAGGGGGTGCTGGAGAGCACTCCCGCTGGGGACTCCATCATTCTGTTGGGGGGACTTCAATGCTCACATGGGCAATGAGACCTGGAAGGGAGGAACGGCCCCCCCGATCAGAACCCGAGCGGTGTTCTGTTATTGGACTTCTGCGCTCGTCACGGATTGTCCATAACGAACACCATGTTCAAGCATAAGGGTGTCCACAGGTGCACTTGGCACCAGGACACCCTAGGTCGCAGTTCGATGATCGACTTTGTGGTCATGTCATCGGACTTGCGGCCGCATGTCTTGGACACTCGTGTAAGGAAAGGGGCGGAGCTGTCAACTGATCACCACCTGGTGTTCCGGGAGAGGCGGGGGGACATCGAGTCCGAGTGGACCATGTTCCGCGCCTCCATTGCTGAGGCGGCCGGCCGGAGCTGTGGCCGTAAGGTGGTCGGTGCCTGTCGTGGCGGCAATCCCCGAACCCGTTGGTGGACACCAATGGTGAGGGATGCCGTCAAGCTGAAGAAGGAGTCCTATTGGGCCTTTTTGGCCTGTGGGACTCCTGAGGCAGCTGATGGGTATCGGCTGGCCAAGCGGAATGCAGCTTTGGTGGTCGCTGAAGCAAAAACTCGGGCATGGGAGGAGTTCGGTGAGGCCATGGAGAAAGACTTCCGGACGGGTTCAAGGAAATTCTGGTCCACCATCCGACGTCTCAGGAGGGGAAAGCAGTGTACCATCAACACTGTGTATAGTGGGGATGGGGCGCTGCTGACCTCGACTCGGGACGTTGTGAGCCGGTGGGGAGAATACTTCGAAGACCTCCTCAATTCCACCGACACGCCTTCCCATGAGGGAGCAGAGTCTGGGTTCTCTGAGGCGGGTTCTCCTATCTCTGGGGTTGAGGTCACCGAGGTGGTTAAAAAGCTGCTCGGTGGCAAGGCCCCAGGGGTGGATGAGATTCGCCCCGGAGTTCCTCAAGGCTCTGGATGTTGTAGGGCTGTCCTGGTTGACACGCCTCTGCAACATCCCGTGGACATCGTGGACAGTGCCTCTGGATTGGCAGACTGGGGTGGTGGTCCCCCTTCTTAAGAAGGGGAGACGGAGGGTGTGTTCCAACTACAGGGGGATCACACTCCTCAGCCTCCCTGGTAAGGTCTATTCAGGGGTGCTGGAGAGGAGGGTCCCTTGGGAAGTTGAATCCCAGATTCAGGAGGAGCAGTGTGGTTTTCGTCCTGGACGTGGAACAGTGGGCCAGCTCTACACACTTGGCAGGGTCCTCGAGGGTGCATGGGAGTTCGCCCAACCAGTCTACATGTGTTTTGTGTGTGTGACCGTGTCCCTTGGGTGGTCCTGTGGCAGGTGCTGGAGTATGGGGTACCGAACCCCTTGATATGGGCTGTTCGGTCCCTGTACGACCGGAGTCAGAGTTTGGTCCGCATATCCGGCAATAAGTCGGACTCGTTTCCGGTGAGGGTTGGACTCCGCCAAGGCTGCCCTTTGTCACCGATACTGTTCATAACTTTTATGGACAGAATTTCTAGGCGCAGCCGAGGCGTAGAGGGGGTCCGCTTTGGTGGCCTCAGTATTGCATCTCTGCTTTTTGCAGATGATGTGGTTCTGTTGGCTTCATCAAACCGTGACCTCCAACTCTCATTGGAGCAGTTCGCAGCAGAGTGTGAAGCGATTGGGATGAGAATCAGCACCTCCAAATCTGAGACCATGGTCCTCAGTCGGAAAAGGGTGGCGTGCCCTCTCCAGGTCGGGGATGAGATCCTGCCCCAAGTGGAGGAGTTCAAGTATCTTGGGGTCTTGTTCACGAGTGAGGGAAGAATGGAGCGGGAGATCGACAGGCGGATCGGTGCAGCGTCTGCAGTGATGCAGGACTTTGTATCGATCCGTTGTGGTAAAGAAGGAGCTCAGCCGAAAGGCGAAGCTCTTGATTTACCGGTCAATCTACGTTCCTACCCTCACCTATGGTCACGAGCTGTGGGTCGAAAGAACGAGATCCCGGATACAAGCAGCCGAAATGAGTTTCCTCCGCAGGGTGTCCGGGTTCTCCCTTAAAGATAGGGTGAGAAGCTCGGTCACCAGGGAGGATCTCAGAGTAGAGCTGTTGCTCCTTCACATCGAGAGGAGCCAGATGAGGTCGCTGGGGCATCTGATTCGGATGCTTCCCGGACGCCTCCCTGGTGAGGTGTTCCGGGCACGTCCCACCGGGAGGAGACCCCGGGGACGACCCAGGACACGCTGGAGAGACTAATCCTTCGGCTGGCCTGGGAACGCCTCGGGATCCCCCCGGAAGAGATGGATGAAGTGGCTGGGAAAGGGAAGTCTGGGCGACCCTCCTAAAACCTACTGCCCCCGCGACCCGACCTCGGATAAGCGGTAGAAGATGGGTGGATGGAAGGTTTTTACAGTATACAGGCAAGCGCAAATGTAGAGCTGTGTGGCCACCGCGTAATAACACATTGAACCGCAATACGCCGGCAGCACGGAACTCTACTGGGACACGTGCAGCGTAATTAACAGCAGGAAAAAGAGGCAGTGCAGCTCCCAAAGTCAACTCCTCCTAATATGCTTGAGTATTGTTGTTTGCTCCGTTCTTATGTGTTGCTGCTCCGTGTCTGTTCAAGTAGAAGGTGTTTGAAGTTTAGATCGATCATAACACGTTGGTGCCCCCCTGGCACAGCAGGGGGCACCAACGTGGCGCTTGCGGGCACCAGGTTGAGTAGCATGAGTAGCCTGCTCACCAGTGATGCGACATGCTTTGCTAGGAATGTTTTAAAAGTGGTCATTTAAAAATGTAATCACTTGCAGATTATATTACTAAAGGGTTGCTAATTATCTGTTTCCTACCTTGTTAAATGTTGATAATTTTTGTGTGAAGTCATTAACATGATCAGTGTCTTCACATAGATTAATATAATTAATGATTAACAATAACATACTGGGCGGTACGGTGGACGACTGGTTAGAGCATCAGCCTCACGGTTCTGAGGACCGGGGTTCAATCCCCGGCCCCGCCTGTGTGGAGTTTGCATGTTCTCCCGGTGCCTGTGTGGGTTTTCTCCGGGTACTCCGGTTGTCTTGTGAGGAGCTGTTCGATGACCTCGTTGATCGGATCGGCGACTTATGACACGAAAGCCGATCAGCATAAAATGCTACTTATCAGCCGATTAGATCGCCGTAAAGTCTAGTAATTAAAGGTAATTTGAGCAAATTTGTCATTTCAGAAGTGTATCAAAACTGGTAATCCTTCACATTAATCAGTAGCTTTCACTTTCAACAAGGTCAGTGACCCCCGATTGATGCTAATTTCCGTCAGCCCAACTGTGTCGTTTTGCACCATATGTTAGCATGAAGCTACCGGACTTTCGTTAGACGAAATGATATACATTGTATATAAATGTACAATGTTTAATTCTCTTTTGTTTTATGTGCGAGTTTTCCAATAAACTTCAAAATGGAGTGAAAAAAGAAGAAGCTTGAAGCAAGTACGTGTTGGCTCTTATTTGGAGAAATTTGGGAGCGAGAGACTTGTTTTCCTTTCCTCAAAGTGATGTTATACGGTAGTATCCCATTTGTTGACAGGAAAGGACTACTTTAAAACTTGTGTTTTACCAAGTTTCAATGGTTTTAAATAGACACCGATTTTATCGGGCTGATCTGTATCGGCCGATAGTTAGCATTTTATGCTGATCGGCTTTAATGTCATAATTTGCCGAGCCAATCAATGACGTCATTGATCGGCTCCGCAAAAGACATTTACTCCGCCTCGCCATTGTGCACAGTATATTTGAATCCAAAAGCTAGTTTATTCTTAGGCTTGTCGCACATCTTTTGACGTAGTATTGGAAATATCTGACGGCCAAAAAAAAACAACGTCGGCGGTGTGGAACAGACAACACGTCGGAGACAGACACGCTGTAATGCGTAGATCAGACGACAAGACAAATTTGCTCTTTCACGATTGCACTATGCCAGACTACTGCAATAAAATCTTGTATTCCGATACCACCGTATCGCGTTTTTTTTACAATCGTTGGGCTTTATCTTGTCAACTCAAATGCGACCGGATACACTCGTTACCGTAGCGACGATAAGAGTGCAGTGCGCCGACTTTGTATTCTAAGGACAAAATGGGGAAAAAACGTGTGTTGGTGGTCACCTGTGCTCAGGACAGGAGAGGACGTTTGTTTAAGGCTTGCTTGAGGTATGTTCACGTCATTTTAATACGATACGGCTCGCAAGCAGGCAACAAAATGTTATGTAGCCTAGCAAGCTAGTGCTAGTGCTAACGGTTGTACGTAAACATGTCGCCGTTGTGTCGAATCATGCTCTAAAGTTTCGGTGGGTGAAGTAATTTAATTACAGTAAGTTAGCAAACATTATTTCTGTCATGTTGTAATGTTGGATTGACCTGTCTGATTAGAATGCACGATATGACTAGAGCAGTGATTTACAACCTTTATGGAGCCAAGGAACATATTTTACAAATGAAAAATCTCACGGCACACCAACAAACAAAAATGTCATAAAAAGTGGATACGTTAATTACTGTATGTACTTCCTGCCATCTAATAGAAGACCATTCATTTGTTCTGTCTGTCACTATGCCTCACTAGCATAAATAGAGGAACAAAGATACATTATTTATTGTAAATATAATTTTTTTGATCAATTAAGTACACATTCATATACAGTAAATGAACAGGTCATTTAAATAGACACATTGCTCCATCTTGTGATCGGATCGGTGCTCGTTTTTTTTTTGTTTTTTTTTTTATAAACTCGCTGATCGGCCCCAAAAATCCTGATCGTGTAAAGCCTAGTTTTAAAGTGTGTACTGTGAGAGAGGTCAAATGTACAGTAAACGGGCGTTGCCTGTATTGCCCAAATCTGACAGATAGTTTTGGAGCAGCACCTTTCTTCCAGGGCTTCTGCGCCGGGGAGCTCATGGTCTCCTTTGTCCTCACGGAGGGGGAGCCCAACCAGTTATTCTTCGCCATCATTTTGCCACAAGAGACGGCAGAGGTGCTGCAGTGGCGTTTATTTTCTGCCACAGGGGTGTTCTGCATTTGAACAAATGAGGAGTCAAAAAGCAGACAAATGGGACAGTTACGCCCAAAATCAATCAATCGAGCAACAAATAAAAGGAAGGAAAGAATTAACTTACAAAACCAATCGAGCTGATTAAGGACATGACTTGACCAGGCGTGCGTGAGAAATTTGTGGTTTTGGACACAGAGGGTGTGTTTAGGATATCTGTAAGTTTCAGTTCTGGACAGAAAATGAGAAGAAAAAAAGAGAAGGAGAGAAAGAGAAGAAAAAAGATTTTTCCCCCCACAATTTAAAGGGGACATGTTATGGAAAATGGGCTTGTTAGTTGCTTGTATGCAAATCGTTGCATCTCTGGAGTACCTTCCGACCAATTGTGAAATGGCAGTTTCAACATATTCACACAATAACGTCCCCCCCACCCCCCAAGATGCTCCACACATGACTTGACAGTGAGGCTGGGTGAAGATGCAGAGCCACTTTTAAGCCACGACCAGACAACACTACATGAACCCTGCCAGGTTTTGTTGGGCTGTGCAGATTAGCTCTTAGCATTAGCTTCTGATATCCGACTCACGATTGCTCAATGAAGTTGTCGGCATGGTGGCAGCGGCCGGCTATTTGTGTTTGCTCATGTCTGCTATATCCAATGCAATGGACGGGTGTATGAAGTGCTGCCTCCATAAGTGAAATGCTCAGATTGTCTTTATTTCCCCCCATCAATCTGGGTTCTACTTCCACAAGTAGAAGCCTCTTGGTGCAGGTTTAAATGTGTGTAAAGCGTGTCGGATGGGTAAAGCTTTTTTTTTTTTTTTTTTTTTTAATATTATTCCATGTGTGTCTTCCACGGTAAACAGGGTGTGACTGCACAAGAAATAGTCAACGTTCCATATGTCCTATTGAATTAGATTTTCTTTTCAGTTCTGTAAATGTGTTGGGGCTCACCTCCGTCAAGCTTCACCTTGGAAAGCCCAAAGTCGGTTAACTTAATGTGACCCTCGTTGGAAATGAGCATGTTGTCTGGTTTTAGGTCCCTAAAGAGGCAAAAGCATTTACAAGCGACATTGTAGTTCATGTAGCGCCTTCACACAGGTTGAACCGGTTTGTACCTGTGGATGATGCCATGGCGGTGGAGGTAGTCCAAAGCGAGAGCAACCTCGGAGATGTATTTGACCGCCATGTCCTGCTCAAAATATCCACAAATGTGAAGGAGAGATTTCACATCTCCTCCAATGAGGTACTCCATCACCTGCAATGGGAAAGAGTCAGTCTGCCTTCACAGTAGGTTGTGATTTGCCTCATTAGTGGGTTACCTACCAGGTAGATTTTGGTGGCCGTCTGGAGAGAATAAAACAGGTGAACCACGAAGGGACTTTTGCTCAAAGCCAGGGCATCTCTCTCTGCCTTCATTTGGCCCGTCATGTTTTTATCCACCATGTCCGCTTTATTCATGGCCTGCAACAGGTCATTGGAACTCAACTGGGTTTAGTTTCACGCAATAAAAGTCAAGATGCACTCACCTTAACGGCATACAAGCGGGCGTTGCATTTCTTCCGTGCAAGATAGACTTTGCCAAAAGCACCGCGGCTGATAGGTTTTAAAATGACGAAATCTTCAATCTTCGGCAGTTTGAAAGATCCTGTAACGCTCGCGTTGCGAGGAGATTTGTGCTTTTCCTCCGCGTCCATCGTATTTGTGTTTTTCCTAAGCCCGCTGGTGTGTGTAGTAGCCACCAACTAGCTGGCACATACACTTGCACACTTGCATGTTGAAGCCAAATAGTTGAGGTTTGTTTTGAAATTTGAATTCCGTAACGTTCTCGCGGGGTCCTCATACCACGAATTAGGTACACAAGGAGATGCCTGTTCATAAAATATTTTGAGATTGTTATGTTTTCCAATATTATCACTCATGAAAATGTAGTTATAGTTGTATTAAATAGTATTAGTTTAACATAAAGTTTTTGACAACATTTTTCCCAGGCAAATAAGCGTGGCAAGACGCTACTGTGACAGGCACAAATTACACTACCCTGTACTAGAGCAAAAGTGCTAAAGTACTAAATGGTTGCCCTGACCTTCATCAAATAAATGTGGAATACGTTATAAAAATGAATTCATCAAGTTTAATATAATAAACAAAATACGCAAATCTCATCATAACTGTCATCGCTCCAAAAAAGATAATAATATGTGCGTGAGAAAAGCCGTTACTTTCGTGTGATTTCCTTTTTTTCTTCAGTTGCCCAGCAGATGCCGCAGGCTGTATGCAGCATACCACCAAATGTAAAAAAAAAAAAAAAAAAATGGTGTTGAAAAATCTTAAGCATATAATATCACAAATAGGATTCAATGGAATATAGTGAAAATATGTTAAAATCATAGTTATAAACAGATGCCTTCGTGAGATTGTTTTGTAAACAAATTTCAGAGTGGATTTCATTTCATTTTCATAATATTAATGTATTACTATTTCAGCGAATTAATCAAATTATCTCATTGGAACTACGGCGGAAGTAAATTAGTGTGACGTCATTTTGTAGTTCTTTTCATCCGCAGCGGATGCCAGAGGAGCTTCAAATCACTGTTTAGCTAGGAGCAGTGGAAAGTTGTTGTGTAACAAGAGAAACAACAGGACACCCAACCAGGATTACGCGTTCTCTTAAAAGCACACGGAGGGTCTCTCCTCGAATATTTACGTTCCATATTTGTCTGTATTGTTATTGTATTTCAGCCAAAATGTTTTCCCTGTCGTCGTTTCAGCCACAGCAGGTAAGCGAAATGCTGCTTTTTGTCCTAGCTAACAATGACATTTACATTTGATTTGATGTCGTGTAAATATCATTTTCGTCGCCAGAAGGCGAATTACTTGGTAGTTTGATCACCGTTGTACCGCTGTGTGTAATTGCCTGGACCTTCCTTGCCTCTATGAGCGCTAATGTTAGCATTAGCCTGCTAACGGTGTGGGATTTATTTGTCTTCGTTTCACGATCGGACCATGCTGACGTCACCTTGCTGTCGGTTTATGCAAAATGATTGCTTCAACTCGTGTACCTGTAAAAGTAAAAAAGTACAAACTCTGAAAGGTACTTCAGTTCCAAAGTATTTTTTACATTACTGTCAATTAAATTCAGACATGTTTTGATAAGTTGACAGAGTGAAAAAAAATACATCTACATGACTACATCCAAAATATGTTCCGTCCTGTATTAATCAGCATAGTGCTTGTGCTGAGAAGCAGAAAATGCCTGGAGCTGGTGGTTTTTAGGCTGGCACAAGACGCATTCACCACTAATCATTCTTGGGGCCAACAAAATAAAAAACATCCCTAAAATAAGGGCCATAGATGGAGAATACAGTATCTTTGCATCTAGTGTGGAGTGTAAAGTATAGCTATCTGTTTGCAAATTTAGTTAAGTAAAAAGTGGACATAAGTAAAGTACAGACACCTGAAAAATCTACATAAGCTCAGTAAGTATTTGTACTCCTGAAATACACATTGTCAAGATGTCAGGCGCCCCTTTAAAGGTTACACAGGTCACTGGTGAGCGTGGAGTCACACGGAAGAGCATCCAGCGTGACGTATGTACTGTACTGTAGTTCCATGTATGCTGACAGTGCTGTATGTCATGTCACGTCTCCGCCGCCAGATGATTGTGCCCCTCGGCCAGCTCCTCAGCGCCCTCCACTCCCTGAAGAACGCAGCCACGGCGTCAGTGCAGACCCTGCACAAAGACTTCTGCCCCGAGCACACTGCACTTACAAAAGAGGTGAGTTTCTAATGTGGTGACCGCAACGTGCCTGATGTCACTCGCGGTGGTGGTCAAATGTAAACAAACATTTTGCAGTTTTCTAACAGCGGTCACTTCCTCTGTTTGATGGGCGGGCTGGTTCGGGTTGGGTTGTTGATGTGAGGTTTCACAGTCTTCATAATGATCCATGGAAGGAATGATTTAAATCTCCTGTCCCATTCAGTCCTCTCTCTCTCTTTGGTTCTAATAATTTTTTGATTTGATTTTGAGATGCCATGTGTGTTTAATAAAGAAAAACTGCCCTGTGTTGTATAAAAAAAACAAATTTGCCTCTTAAGGACAAAAGATTTGATGTTTTTTCTTCTTCTCGTTGTAGCCCAACACGAACCTTGGAGATCTGGGTGTGTCGGACATTCGGGGCAGTCACCTGGACGAGCTGCTGGACAGGCTGTTGCCGGCGCAGAGCTCGGAGGGACATCCTGCCTTCCCCACAGTGTGGAAGACCAGTCACGTTTCCGCACACAGCTTCTTTCACAACAAGCACGGTGAGTTGCTCGGGGCTGCTGAGGTGACATTCTCCCGTTTGCCCACTTTTTTTTTTTTTTTTGTAGTTTGCTTATATTGCAAATATTTTGGTTTATCACAGGGTTCGCAAACAAAAGACTTTTCGGCTCGCCAATATTCCACAGGCGTAACCACAGACCTCTACAAGACTTTTGCGCCGAGCTTCACTTTTTACCCTGTAAGAACACGTCGGCGTCAGTGAGTTACGGTTGCACAAATTATGAATTTTTGTCAACATCATTTGTTGTCTTCTGCTTGTGTCTTCAATCAGTGTGGCTCCAGAGTCGAGGTTTCAAGATTGTCAGAGGGAAGAGTAGACAGACGACGTCTGCTGACGATGTTCCGGCTGAGCTGGATCCCTACACGCCAGCTTTCATGAAGGTCAGGTCCCGCGTCGTGTCCCTCGTACTTTACTCCACATCACATCAATGTTGTGATGCCTTTCTTTGGTGCCCTCAAAAATCCCTTCCACGTGAATTGTATGTAAGGGAGACATTTCATCACTCCGATCCCCTGAAGATTTAGCAGTTAGCTGAATATTCAACACTGCCTACAGGACTCAAGTGCAAAGTTGATGCCCACAAATTACGACATGAAAACTGTTTTGACTCTGTGCAGCAGATCGGTGATGTATCTCCGATCTTGCCAGTGATCGGCAGATAAATACACTTCCTGCTGCATTCACAACAGTGGGAAAATTAACGGACAGAAAAACTTGAATACCCTCATTTCCAGAAAAATTAATACAGTAATCTCCCCTCCCTCATGATAAGTGAAAATCTGAAATATAGAAATACCCTATTGAAATACACCTATGACATGTTATTATAGCATTTACGACGCTTAAATTTTTAAAGGTCTTTTAAACATCCATCCATCCATTTTCTGAGGAGAAGTGGTTCTCCTCACTAGGGTCTCGGGCGTGCAGGAGCCTATCCCAGCTGTCATTGGGCAGGAGGCGGGGTACACCCTGAACTGGTTGCCAGCCAATCGCAGGGCACATACAAACAAACAACCATCCACACTCACATTCACACCTACGGGCAATTTAGAGTCTCCAATTAATGCATGTTTTTGGGATGTGGGAGGAAACCGGAGGGCCCGGAGAAAACCCACGTGCCTACGGGGAGAACATGCAAATTCCACACAGGCGGGGCCGGGGATTGAACCCGAGTCCTCAGAACTGTGAGGCTGACGCTCTAACCAGTCGTCCACTGTGCCGCCATCTTTTAAACACACCTTTTAAAACAATACAAACACATTTAAACTCATCAGAATCAGAATCATCTTTATTTGCCAAGTATGTCCAAAACACACAAGGAATTTGTCTCCGGTAGTTGGAGTCGCTCTAGTACAACAGACAGTCAATTTACAGAACACTTTGAAGACATAAAGACATTGACAAAAACAATTGTGCAAAAATATGCAGAGTCCTCTAGCACTTAGAGCAGTTCGAACGACTAATATTGCAATAGTCCGGTGCAATGACCATTGTGCAAAGGGCGCCGAGACTTCAAGGAGTGTATGCGGTTTAAAGTGACGAGTAGTGCGATCATCTGGGACAATGATGGTTGTGCAAATGTTACAGATACTCCTCAATCAGTGTGCAAATGGAGCAGATGCTACTCTGGCATGAGTGGCCAGTATATGCAAATAGTGCAGCATGGCGAGACAACTACAGTGAGTGCACGAGTAATACATAATTGGCCCCACAGAAATGTGACAACGAACTCAAGTCAAAAAAATTCCAGCTTGTTGTAATGGAATTATAGGTTAGGTGTTTAAGAAGTTGATCGCAAGAGGGAAGAAGCTGTTGGAATGTCTACTAGTTCTAGTTTGCGTTGATCGGTAGCGCTGACCTGAGGGTGGAGACGGTCCGAGAGGATTTTGCACGCCCTTGTCTTAGTTCTGACAGCGTGCAAGTCCTCAATGGTGGGTAGGGGGGTACCGACAATCCTTTCAGCAGTTTTGATTGTCCGTTGCAGTCGGAGTTTGTCCTTTTTTGTAGCAGTACTAAACCAGACTGTGATGGAAGAACACAGGACCGATTCGATGACCGCTGTGTAGAACCGTCTCAGCAGCTCCGGTGGCAGGCCGTGCTTTCTCAGAAGCCGCAGGAAGTACATCCTCTGCTGGGCCTTTTTGAGGACGGAGTTGATGTTGGTCGCCCACTTCAGGTCCTGAGAGATTGTAATTCCCAGGAACTTGAAGGTCTCGACGGTTGACACAACGCAGCTGGACAACGTGAGGGGCAGCTGTGGCGAAGGATGCCTCCTGAAGTCCACGATCATCAATGGATTACACAAAACTATTGCACAAACAGTATAAAAATATATCTGCAATGTAGCAGGACCACAGCAGCTGAACGGCGATATAGTAGGGGTTTCCTGTGAATAGAATGTAAGATATACTGTTAAGTTCAATGGATGGCTCGAATGAGCATTGCCCTGTGCCACTTTGTAATCGCTATAATAGCGAAATAGTGTCATGGAAACAAAAAAATCTGAAGCCGGGAAGCTCCAAAAGGTTGGGGCACGTGGAAGTCAATGTTGCACTGCACAGTAGAATTTTAAATTATAGGAATCGGATTTCTTCCAGGACAGCAAGTGAACGGGCGAGTCTAAAAAGAGGTGTTTTTCATATTTGAATATCTCTTTTATTTCCTTGTAGGGTTTTCTGATGCGGGAAAAGGGAGCAGAGGCTCAGTCGTTGGACCAACTAACGAAAAGCAAGAACCTTCCGGCGAACCAAGAGGAGGCCTTCAAGTCGGGCTTCTCCGAGGGCTTCATGCGATCGCAGGCCTTCACGCAGAAGACTCAAGGCAGGCAGCGGACTCCCTTTGCCCAGCATTTCCATTGGTTGTTTAGTTTGTTTCAACTGTGGCTCTGTTTGCAGATTCGTTGAAGAGAACCAGGCTGGTCCTGTTAGTGCTTCTCCTGCTCGGCATTTACGGTCTGTCCAGAGCCCCCTTCCTCTCGGGTAAAGGCTCCTTTTCTGATTTGAAAACTCTGGTTTGTCCCTTTTCCTCCTCTCAAATGACCTGACAGCCACACGGACACACGCATACAGCAGTACCTTGCTTTACGAGACGACGATCGTCACTCAATTTACTTGTATAACAAAGCAAATTTCCCAGTTGAATTGAAATAAAATCCAGCCCCCAAAAAACAAAGGGAGTAGACAATGGGGGAGACAATTTTCATTTATTTCACAATTTTGTTAAAAAAAAAGGGAGGAGCATAAAAATAAAATAACAACAAAACAAAGGTTTTGTGGTTGGGGTCTCGTGTTCCTTCGTTTCTTTAAAAATAGTTTTTCTTTCAATTTTAGTCTTTTCGTAAAACGTTCCATGACAAGTATATTTGACAAGCGTTTTTTGAATGACCCAACTTCAGTCTTAAGCCAATATTTGTAGGAGAATGTTGACACGGTATCGGTCTCCTTCCAAAAGTCCCAGGCGTAGACTCGGACAAGATTTTGGGATCGCGTATCCCAGCATGTCACAGAGAACCGACTGCACCTTCCCACACAAGGGAAAACCCGTGTAACATCTGGAGCCATGTCTCCAGCACAACTGTTGAGTTTTCAACTCTTTGCTTTTGATTGTAGGTCTGCTACATATTTGTAAGAAACTAAGATACCACTGTATTAAAAAAATATAAATCATAAAACATAATAAAACTTATTGTCAAGAAATAAAATGGTTTTATGAAGTGTAACCAAGCTGAAAGTCAAACACACACTGCAAAAACTCAAAATCTTACCAATATTTGTTTTATTTCTATTCAAAACTAATCTGATTACACTTGAAAAAATAAGACTCCTCACCTAAAAAGTAATCTGTTTTTAGACAATTTTCACTTGTTTTAAGGAGGAAAATAATTGTCAGTGGAGTAAGGTTTTTTTTTTGTACTGCAAAGGCAAATTTCTCAACTTATCTCAAGTTCAATTTTGCTTGTGACAAGTTGCTTTTTAGGTGATGAGTCTTATTTGAAGTGTAATCAGATTTGTTTTGAGGTGAAATAAGACAAATAATCTTGGTAAAACTAAGTTTTTGCAGTGCACATGTTAAAGTTGTTGTTGCGACTTTCAGCTTGTCCCTTTCGGAGTCGCCACAGCGAGTCGCTCGCATGATTGACTGTTAGTCCCGTTCAATAACTTGTAGCTGGTTAAACACGTAAGTTGGGGTACTCTTAAGTCAAGACACCACTGTAATTACATTCCATGCGAATTTGCCAAAACACTGAGCAGGTGTGTGTTCTCACAGTGAGGTTCCGCACCACATCGGGCCTGGACTCGGCCCTCGACCCCATCCAGATGAAGAACGTGACGTTCGAGCACGTCAAGGGAGTGGAGGAAGCCAAGAACGAGCTGCAGGAAGTGGTGGAATTCCTCAGAAGCCCCCAAAAGTTCACCGTTTTGGGTGGGAAGCTGCCCAAAGGTATTCTGGGTTCCATTTCTCATCCTGTTCTGCCATCTCTCTTCTGATTTGTTGTTCTTTTTTTTGTGTCACTTATTTGTAATGAATTTTCTTTCAATGGCAATGATAACAACAACAGATTACAGTAGTGAGTCATTCATAAAAAATCATTAAACCTTCATCCATTCTCCCACGTCCTTATTGTCCATTAGTGATGGTGGTGTCAGTCCACTTTTCCCATTTCTTTTCAAATTGTGTCTAGTGTCGTCTTATTTTGTAACTTTTTAATGTAGTTCCTTTATTTTACTAGCTGATCGCAACACTTTAACAAGTTACTACTCCTCCTTTTGTATTATGTCTCATGATAAGTAAAGTATCGTACGTTTGTGGTATCTCATATCCTATAGCAAATCAGTTGCTCTTTTGTCACAAGATAGCTATTTTTATTTTTTTAGGCAAAACGCGAACATATATGCGTGATCTGCATCCATTTGTCTACACGCTCTCCACATGGCTGCTGGTGATTTGTTGTTGTTAAAAATGCAATCCTCCTGCAGGGATCCTCCTGGTCGGGCCACCCGGCACCGGGAAGACGCTGCTCGCCCGAGCGGTCGCCGGCGAGGCGGACGTGCCTTTTTACTACGCCTCGGGGTCGGAGTTTGACGAGATGTTTGTGGGAGTTGGCGCCAGCCGCATCAGGAACCTGTTCAGTGAGTTTCAGGGAAAGAAATTGATCTCCGTGTGAATGCGCCCCACCGTGACGCCACGCCTACTTTCGGGTGGCAAAAGCTCAAGTGATCACTGGTGGAAGCAACTCAACTTCTTTTAGTAACACTTAAACAACAACCACAGCTGCAATAAAATGCTGTACATCCATCCATCCATTTTCTGAGCCGCTTCTCCTCACTAGGGTCGCGGGAGTGCTGGAGCCTATTCCAGCACGGTACACCCTGAACTGGTTGCCAGCCAATCGCAGGGCACATACAAACAAACAACCATTCACACTCACATTCACACGTACGGGCAATTTAGAGTCGTCAGTTAACCTAGCATGCATGTTTTTGGGATGTGGGAGGAACCCGGAGTGTCCGGAGAAAACCCACGCAGGCACGGGGAGAACATGCGAACTCCACACAGGCGGGGCCAGGGATTGAACCCCGGTCCTCAGAACTGTGAGGCAGACACTCTAACCAGTCGGCCGCCTGCTGTAAATCCAAGACAAGAATTAAAATAATTACAGTAAAATCATAAATGACTAAAGGAAATATTATTTTTTTAAATAAACCCCTTTGGGGTATATCTGCCAGCGCAACCCCAAACACAAGTTCTTGTCTTGGTTTTAGTTAATGGTGCAACAATTAATCGACAACTAATCGATTATCAAGTTAATTGACAACTATTTTGATAATCGATTAATGGTTTAGAGGTGTTGTTGAACTTAAAGTTGTCTAAATCCTCAGAATTTCAGCCTCTCAACAGTAATTATTCTCTGATTTCTGTAGTACTCCATGAAAGCAGACTGATTATCTTTGTATTTGATTAAAATAAATACTTTTCCAAACATCTGCTTTTACTTTGGAAAACATTTTTGCCGATGTATTTTTTTTTTTAATAAATGTTATGGACCAAACCAGTAACTGAATCACAATCAAATGATGCTTGTGCATTTTCTGCACTGCCAATTTGAAATAAAGTGCTGTTTTTGTATGAGGTGATGGAAATTGGAAATGTATTTATTTTTTATTTTTTTGGATGATGATGATGGGTTTTTTCCCATCCAATTCATCAATTAATTGAAAAAAATAATTGAGAGATGATTCAAATAATTGTTAGTTGCAGCAGCACCGGTTTCAGTTCAGGTCAGCGGTCGTCAAACACTTAACCATCTGGAATTATCCTGGTGTGCTTTACAAACATGAAATGTTCTGTATTATTTGTTTGTTTTTTGCAGAGGAGGCCAAAGAAAACGCGCCTTGCGTCATCTTCATCGACGAGCTGGACAGCGTCGGTGGGAAGAGGATCGAGTCTCCCATGCATCCGTACTCACGACAAACCATCAACCAGCTGCTGGCTGAAATGGACGGGTCAGTCGTTCTCTCTGGGTCAGCGTCACCTGGGTGATGTTTTATTTGAAAGGAAACATGCATTTTTAATGCAGTTCTCAGGTGCCTTGTCACATCTGGGACATGCTTTCGTTGAAATGTTCATATTTGCGCTTTCACTTCCTCTGAAATGGCATCCATGTTCTGATTGTGTTATATGTGTGTGTTTTTTTACAGGTTTAAGCCAAACGAGGGCGTCATTGTCATTGGTGCTACCAATTTTGCTGAGGCGCTGGATAAGTAAGTTTGCCTTTGTACATTTTTGATTTGCCAACGTCCATCCTCTTGTTGACGGTTAATCTTGCGCTCGCCGTCAGCGCTCTGGTGCGGCCGGGCAGGTTCGACATGCAGGTGCCGGTCCCTCGACCCTGACGTGAAGGGACGCACTGAGATCCTCAACTGGTACCTTGCCAAGATCAAAGTGGACTCTGGTAGGTTGTCACTGGTAGCGGACCGTACGCTCTGTGAACAAATGTTTTGGGATGTCCACTGGTCACACCCACATTGACACTTTTGGACAACTCTACATTTAGCCTAGCGTGCGTGTTTTCTAAATGTGAGCGGTACCCTGAGAAAACCCACGCAAGCACTGGAGGAAACTGTGCGCCGAGATTCCAACCCAGAACCTTTCGATGGTGAGGCGCAACCACGACCTCACCGTACATGCGGCCCTGTTTTGGGTTGATGGACCATTAAGTCCTCCATCTTAATTGGGAGTGGATGCATCCTATACTTCTAACAAGCCCACTGAACTTTGACATTATATGAGTCATGTAGTATTTGTTGTAGTTTAACCATTTATTTTTAGTGATGCTTAATTAAAATATATTCTGTATTATGATCCCTAACCTTAGAACTGAGAGTCAAATGTGCTAACTACTTGGCATACATGCCACCTTGAATTGTTGTATTGTAAATGCATTCATTCATTTTCCGTACCGCATATCCTCACTTGGTTCGCAGGCGTGCCTGCGCCCATCCCAGCTGACTCTGGCCGAGAGGCGGGGTACACCCTGAACTGGTCACCAGCCAATCGCAGGGCACCTATGAACAAACAACCATTCACAGTCACAGTCACACTTACGGGCAATTTAGAGTCTTCACAACCTACCACTCATGTTTTTGGGATGTGGGAGGAAACCAGAGTGCCCGGAGGAGAGCCGGCACGGGAAGAACATGCAAACTCCACACAGGCGAGGAACTGCAACCTCAGAACTGTGAGGCAGATGTGCTAACCAGTCGTCCGCCGTGCCTTGCCGCCTGTATTGTAAATTATATGTGTATATATATTTTTTTGTTCATTATTTTTACATTTAACCATATTTCATTCATTGGTTGACTATTATAAAATAAATTATCAATACCATATTTTGGTCTTAAAACAACAACACTAAGTTTGTCCATCCATCCATCCATCCATTTTCTACCGCTTATCCGAGGTCGGAATGCGGGGGCAGTAGCTTTAGTAGGGATGCCCAGACTTCCCTCTCCCCAGCCACTTCATCCATCTCTTCCGGGTTGATCCCGAGGCGTTCTCAGGCCAGCCGAAGGAGCGTGTCCTGGGTCGTCCCTGGGTTCTCCTCCAGGTGGGACGCGCCCGGAACCCCTCACATCCGGGAGACATCCGAATCAGATGCCCCGCCACCTCATCTGGCTCCTCTCGATGTGAACGAGCAGCGGCTCTACACTGAGATCCTCGCGGATGACCGAGCTTCTCACCCTATCTCTAAGGGAGAGCCCGGACACCCTGCGGAGGAAACTAATTTCTTGTTCTTTCGGTCACAACCCACAGCTTGTGACCATAGGTGAGGGCAGGAACGTAAATCGACCGGTAAATCGAGAGCTTTGCCTTTCGGCTTAGCTCCTTCTTTACCACAACGGATCGACACACACTAAGTTTGTGTTTCAAGAATAATAAAATATAAAAGCTATGTGGCCCCACATCTGATCTTAATCGTTGATCTTTTCGAGACATTTTAGACGGTTGTAAGCGTCCAAATGTATGGCAACTTTTTGGGAAAGGTCCACAACGACGTGGGTTTATTGTAGAAGAATGAGAAGAAAGGTAGAAGAGAGGTCTCCATTTTGGGAATGGAGACCTCACAAAGGTTCTTTGTGATGACTGGACAAAAGACCTCTGTAGATGTAACAGCCACGTGTGCCAATACTTTTATTCTCCTGAAGTTGTTTTCATTGTGTGTGTGAGTGAGTAGCTGTTGTCTTCCCGTGAAAGAACCTTTTCTTCCCAGTAACAAAGCTCTTTGTTTTTGTGCAGCGGTGGAGCCTGAGATTATCGCCCGGGGCACGGTGGGCTTCACGGGGGCCGATCTGGAAAACCTGGTCAACCAGGCGGCCTTGAAGGCGGCGGTGGACGGAAAGGAGGTGGTCACCATGAAGGACCTGGAGTTCGCCAAGGACAAGATCCTCATGGGTGAGGCAGCGAGGAAGTCGGGCGGCGGGGAGGGAGGACACGGGGTTCCTGACGGCACACCCTGTTGTTCATTGTAGGCCCCGAGAGAAGGAGCGTGGAGATCGACAAGAAGAACAAGACCATCACGGCGTATCACGAGTCGGGACACGCCATCGTGGCTTACTACACCAAGGACGCCATGCCCATCAACAAGGCCACCATCGTGCCGCGAGGACCCACGCTCGGACACGTCAGTCCAAACCATAGCTACAGTATTCTAAAATGGGCAACAAGTGGCCTTGTCTTGTCTTTTTGTCCTCTTGTCTTTTTAATCCTTATATCCTGTCCTCTCATTTTGTTTTTTTGTTCCTTTCATCCTTTTTGTCCTTTTCTTCTTGCCCTGTCCCCTTCTCCTCTTGTCCTCGTATTCTCGTCACGTTCTGCCGTTTCCTGGCGTCTCGTCCTGCCGTCGTCCCGCAGGTGTCCCTGCTCCCGGAGATGGACCGCTGGAGTGAGACCAGGGCGCAGCTCCTGGCCCAGATAGACGTCAGCATGGGCGGGCGAGTGGCGGAGGAGCTCATCTTCGGAGACGACTACGTCACCACAGGTTGCGCTCCCAGTACAACCCGCCTGGCCGCCCGACCAATTAGAGACTCATTTGAATCCTCCATTTCAGGTGCATCCAGCGACTTTGATGGAGCGACCAAAATTGCTAATCTGATGGTGACCAGGTTCGGCATGAGCGACAAGGTCAATTCATCAGTGTCCAGATGACAGACGACATTATTGATTTGATGAATTATGGTGATGAGGTTTGTTTCCCTATAGCTTGGCGTCATGACCTACGGCGACGTTTCCAAACAAAGTCCGGAGACGCAAGCCGCCATCGAACAGGAAGTCAGGTTGCTGTTGAAGGTGTGTGGCCTTACTATAAAAGCTGTGTTGTTTTCCTTTCATTTCCTCTCTCTCCCTGCATTAAAAGGCAGAACCCCGTTTGTTTGAAGCTCCTTGTGTTTGTGCCAGAGGGAAAAACAGGGTACACTTATATTTGCAGGACTCGTACGAGCGAGCCAAGACCCTCCTGAAGATGTACAAAAAGGAGCACGAGAAGCTGGCTGACGCCCTCCTCAGGTATGAGACTCTGGACGCCAAAGAGATCCAAATGGTTCTGGAGGGAAAACCGCTGGACCACTAAGATGCTTCCATACATAACAACCCAGAACGCTGGGATTCATTGACAACTCTGGGCTGCTGTTTCTAGTCTTTTTGAAATGTCATTCCATGAAATGTTGAGGTCGTAGTGGACGACAACGGAACCTCATTTCAAGGACAACGAACTATAAAATACACACACCTTGATAAGCGGTGCTTCTGTTTATTTACTTGGGGTACCTCAACTAGAAGGTATAATTTTGTATAGACTGGTGCTTTTGCGACATCTTACTTTATAAGAACTACTTTTATTTATTAAAATGCCCTGTTTTACTCAGATTAGTGATCAAGTGTTGCTCAAATAAAGGTCACGCTTATTCAAACTGGTGACATTTTGTACATTATGAATTGAAGACATCATCCACTACAAGTGACTGACTGTCATTACCAAACCTGCAATTAGTTCCACGCATGGGGACGTCGTTGAGTCCTCTTTGGTCGCCCCGCCTCATCTCGGGGGTTTATAAATTGAAAAAGAGAACTTCTTCTGACTTGAAGACTGAAGCTTCACATTGAAAAAGAACATAATGGATGCAGAACATGACATCGCCGTCATCGGGATTGGGTGCAACTTCCCTGGAGGTACGCTGACTGTTTTTTCTCCTCTGTTTTACTGCAAAGGTAATGAAACTTCCCAATGGTGGAGCTTGTGTCTTATGTAATTTACAACTTCAGCTATTTTTGATGTATCACTATTATTCTGTTTCCATCAAACTGTACCTTTTGGCTAAATTGTGTCCATTTTTGGCCAATTGCCATTTTTGGAAAACAAAAACAAATTCAACAAACAAGAACTTTTGTGGATTACCATGACCTATAGCACTGATATTCAACACAGACAAAGAAAAAGCACCGTTTATAGCAAGCATGTCGGTGGTGTTTTTATTGATGTTAAAAGCGAATTTGGCAATCCTGCTGTTAGGTTAATGTTTTTTTAATTCCTTAATTACTGGATCGAATCATACAATTTGGTTAGATTGGGTTTCATTATAGACATGGAATTGTATTTATTTATTTGTTTGCTTTTTGTTTTTGTTTTTTGTGAGTTTACATCATTTATCGGTTTTTAGACAAGTGAACAATTTCATGTAATGTTCTTGAAGAGGCATTTAATGGTTTAACTGCATTCCAGTGGAGCAAATGAATAACACAATTTCGATTTTAAGAAGTGGAGATAAGAATTACATTTTTGTTGAAGAAGTGGAAGAGTCCTTTTGCTGACTGTACGTAGAAAGATTAGTACTACAGTATTAGCAATATGATAAAAGGTGGTACTGAAAATACGTCATACAATGTCATTTTTGAGGTTTTACAAAGTGCACATTGTGCAGACAAACTCCAATTTGGAAGTGTTACAAAATAAAAACGATTGGGTATTTTCAGAATCAGAATCATCTTTATTTGCCAAGTATGTACAAAAAAGTTAAAAGTTAAAAACGGTGGTAGTAGAATCCCATCGTCACGGCTGAAGTGCATTTGCATGCTTTAACTGTGGTCACCGTGGTTTTTAGGTGAAGGCTTGGATAATTTTTGGAGGGTTCTGTTGGAGGGGCAAAACTGCGTTGTGGATATTCCAGCCGAGAGGTTTGACAGAGAATCCTGGTACGATCCCGATGGCAGCAAACCTGGAAAGACGCAAACCACCAAAGCTGCTCTTATAGATGGGTAAGAGGGATTACTTTGCTTTTATTTATTGTCATAATCGGTGAATTTATATACTTTTTAGAATTAAAAAATATCTGTCATATGTATAACTCTATTTAATCATTTTCATTACCGTGAGTCTTCATTGCTGATGGGCTGAGAGAAATCAATTCCTATTTTTTTAAATTGTTTTTTATTGATGTGACGTCCACATTGACCAAGTGTGAAAATAATCTTTGATTTACATATTGCGGATTCTGCTTAATCCTAGATTAACGGATGAATCCTTTATTTTCATTTGTGTGTTTTTGTAATAGATTCCTATGAGCGGGACGTTACATTTTCATTGTGCACCAGATGTAACACAATGCTAATTTCCATTTGTCGTCTCATATGGGAAACAAAAAGACATAACCCCAATTCAAAGAAACAATATCCATCCAAAACAGTGCTGTAACATCGTCATAATATGCGTAGACTATATACATCAAATAGAATGGTCAAAACTGATGTATTAATTTGGCGCCATCTTGTGGCATTTAGAGGCAGTTTATAAAGTCAAATGATGACCGACGGTGTCCTTTGCAGGGTGAACGAGTTCGATACCAATTTTTTTGGCATGGCCGAGGCAGAGGCGGACGTCATGGACCCTCAGCACAAACTGCTCCTTCAGTGCACCTTCAGGGCCTTGGAGGACGCCGGCATCCCCATGGAGCGCATCAGTGGAAGCGCAACCGGAGTTTATATCGGTGATCACGTCAACTACTTCATAAGACCACACTCGGATAGAAAGTGTGTACATTTCTCATTTCTCTATGAGGTCTTTTCATGGGAAAACAGGAGACATGAAACTTGGCTATTGCAAAGTTGCCAATGTACAGCTTGATAAGTAAATTGACTGTACCATCAAAATTCCTCAGCGCCCAGTCATCAACTCGTTCACTGGCAGCCCATTTTGCCAGCCGTTTTTGAGTCTTTTGACTGATCACTAAAGACACACACAATATTGTGTTCTGTAACAATATCAACATCCAACCTACCAAAAGAAAGCATAGATGTCACCAGAAAAAGGGTTGTTTCTAACCTTTTCCGTTTTTCAGTAACCAGCAGTAGAACATGGGTTGGTTGCATTTGTTTTTGTGACACCTCAAACCATAAAAGAATAAAAACAAACTGATAAAGGGCTTTAGATAGCAAAATGGTCCTTTGTGTACAGATGGATGGTATCGCTCTCACTCATATTCTGGTCACTGGAAGTTTCATTTCGGCAGGCAAGAGCTTCGTCTCATAGAAAAAAAAAACCGTGCTTTGCCGCCATCTTGTGGCCATATACGTTGTGTTCACTTCTGTGAAATACTATCGATAAACTTGACTCATCCCGTGAAGTAATTGTAATTTGCCACAGCGGCAACTTTCACACGCATACACTCGCATAATAATACAGGAGACGGAAAATACACGAGCACAACTTGACAACAGGCCTGACTGCGTTGCAGGTCTAATGAACCGAGACTACGAGATGCTCCGAAGCCACAGCCCCGCCTCCATCAGTCACTACAATGCCACGGGGACGGCCACGAGCCTGGCAGCCAACAGGATCTCCTTCGTCTTCAATCTCACGGCTCCCTCCTTTGCCGTGGACAGTGCCTGTTCCTCCTCCCTGGTGGCTCTGCACATAGCCTGTCAGGCAATAAGACAAGGTATATATTTACTTCGTTATATTTGTACAGTGGTGTCTTGAGATACAAGTCTTGAGACTTACAAGTTTGGGGTTTACTGTCAAACTAACATTAAAACAAAGACAATTACGTACACATCGTGTATACAAAACGGCCCCATAACTTTGCCTTCCACAGTTCAAAACGGCATAGACAGGCTTACGAACAGCATCCGTAGTCTCAGCGAAAAACAGTAGCAGCACATGTAGACAGACAATATAACAATACAAACTGATTCAGCCTCTGTGACAAATGGCTAACATTGCTGCAGTTGACTGTGTCACTTCCAGTAGTTGTGAAAGTCTTCGTTTGTGTCTTCAAGACTGTGTTATACTGCCCCCGGTGGTCAAGTCATGCACATCAGAAAGAGTCACAATGAATTTTGATACACAAACTGTTTAACAGGCGGCACGGTGGACGGCTGGTTAGAGCGTCAGCCTCACAGTTCTGAGGACCCGGGGTTCAATCCCCTGCCCCGCCTGTGTGGAGTTTGCATGTTTTCCCCGTGCCTGCGTGGGTTTTCTCCGGGCACTCCGGTTTCCTCCCACATCCCAAAAAAACGTGCATTAATGGGAGACTCTAAAATTGCCAGTAGGTGTGACTGTGAGTGCGAATGGTTGTTTGTTTGTATGTGCCCTGGGATTGGCTGGCAACCAGTTCAGGGTGTACCCCGCCTCCTGCCCGATGACAGCTGGGATAGGCTCCAGCACGCCCGCGACCCTAGTGAGGAGAAGCGGCTCAGAAAATGGATGGATGGAAACTGTTTAACATTCATTTTGTTGTTATTACTATATGTTTTATGAAGTCCAATGTTACAGTGTTGTCTTCCTTATTGAAAAACGTTACCATTTTTTTTTTTTGGTATTGCTTTGGCACCATCTCGTGACATCCTGGTGCCAAGAAACGTTTATGTTGAAGTGAGTGGCGGAGCTTCATTTACACAGTCCTGCCTGATTGAAAAGCAGTGCTTTGCCGTCATCTTGTGGCATCTGTAGGCACTTATGAATCTTACGAGGTAGGCGTGTCAATTACTTGGGGATATTCACTATTCACGACAGGGCTCTGTCCCTATCCTGAGTGAATAGCAGAGGAACAATGTCCATTTCAGAAGCTGCACTTTTTTTTAGTGAACCTTCCTGAAGCACCGTACCACGTGACTGATTCAGGAAGTGGTTTGCTGGTTTGGCGCGTGAACCGCGTGTCATTGGAAATATAACACAACTGTGGCTTCGTCTAGACAGATCCATTCAGCAAAGTAAAACTCCCATGTCGACATCACTGACAGTAAATGCAACAATTGAAGTACAGAAATACCTGGCAGAACCAAACATAGACAGACAGGAGGACCCACTGCAGTACTGGAGAAAGCAAATCAATTCTTATTCACGCTTGCTGTCATGTACCGTTCCACTCGAGCTTCATCTGTGCCTTGTGAGAGCATTTTTTTCAAAGCAGGAGAAATCCTCACAAAAAAGCGGAACCACCTTAGTCCTGGCTCTTTAGAGAAATGACTTTTTTAAAATAAAAAAACAATGAAAGATATTGGGGTTTTAATTCTCTTTATTTAATAACAAGAACTACTACAAGTAACAAAAGTGCATTCCTATTTCTAATACTGTGCCTCACTGTGGTCCTATCATTGTTTTGTAGGTAGCAACTAGATTGTAGTACATTTTATTGACCTCTTGATGGCGCCATAGAGTTGATTCCCAATGAAGCGTCGGTACATGCGGCACATGCACGGTTGACTGAAACTATCGATGCTTCATGGGTCTTCATCTCACCATCACTACTTTTTTTTTTTTTTTTTTTACTTTAACTTAAGAACTCAAATGAATCAGTGTTTCTGCTTTTACCAGTGTCTGTTGTTGAGTGATTACTTTAGAGTGAGTCAGTATCTTTTTCCACCCGTCTGACCAGGGGACTGCGAGATGGCGCTGTGCGGCGGCGTCAACTGCATCTTGGAGCCCCGAGTGTTTGTGGCCCTCAGCAAGGCCGGGATGATCTCGCCCGAAGGCACCAGCAAGCCCTTCTCCGGCCAGGCAGATGGCTACGGCAGAGGCGAGGGCTGCGGGGTCATTCTCCTTAAACCGCTCAAAAATGTGAGTTTTGAAAACAGTCCCTTTTGCGTTGCGGATATAGCTACTGTTAAGACTTTCTGTCGATGTTCTCAGACGGTGCTTCACTTACATACATCCGAAAAACGAGATCCAATAAACTAATTAAGATTTCAAAGATCACAGCAAAGTACAAAGAAGCCCATGAACACAATTAAAGACAAAACAATGGGTAACTGCAGTGCTGCTGGTATCCCTGTGTCCACTGGTGCTCTTGGAAGGGTTAACTGTTCATTAAAAAAGAGATTGGAAAAAATTCCATATCCAAGCACAGAGTGGAATAACAAATGTAAAAATGATTTTTTTTTTTTTTTTTTTTTTTTAAAAGGGCTCAGACATTAAAAAAACATCAATGTGTATTGGCCCACTGATCTTCTTCTGGGTGTTGGAAACAAACAATGCTGTGCAGACATTATCGTGCCATTGAAAACGGCCGTGTCACTCAGATGTGCGCTTGACACTTGCACCATGTTTGTGAGCCACTGGGGGGCAGCAGTTTCATCCAACCATCCATCCATTTTCTGAAATGCTTCTCCTCACTAGGGTCGCGGGCGTGCTGGAGCCTATCCCAGCTATCATCGGGCAGGAGGCGGGGTACACCCTGAACTGGTTGCCAGCCAATCGCAGGGCACATAGAAACAAACAACCATTAGCAGTCACAGTCACACCTGCGGACAATTTAGAGTCTCCAATTAATGCATGTTTTCGGGATGTGGGAGGAAACCGGAGTGCCTGGAGAAAACCCACACAGGCACGGGGAGAACATGCAAACTCCACACAGGCGGGGCCGCCGCAGCAGTTTCAAGAAGGCCCAATATCATCACAGCCGGTAGCAGTTAAACATGACAAATCTAGATCTTCAACAAGAAAAAAAAATTGATCCAAACGTTGGGAAATCTTAACCCAATATCAATATGCATTTTTACCATTTGGATAAATGTGCACAATATTTCCCAAAAGTTAATTATGATTACATTAGTGGCACATATCATCATTTCTGGCAAGGGTATTCTATGGCCGGCCACATAAAAGATTAAAAGCAGATCTGATTCATTCTGTAACATATCATGATTTAAGGTGATTACAATAGACTGGTGATCGAACAGACCCAGTTCCAAGGCTGCTAATCTGACATTGTAAGATTTCTACTCATCATCGTCTTTCTGTATCCAGCATTAATTAGACCTTGGATGACGGAATAATACACATGAACACAATTACGTAAATATTGTTACAGTACATTGACCTTCTTCAGTTTATCAAGAAAGCAAATGTTAGATTCAGGACTTAGGCTCCTATCTTTTGACCATGAATAAAATGCACCCCACAGATTGATGAATTTACTGTCTTTTTATACACTGTTTGGAGCCCATTTCTATGTGATGTCACTTTGAAAGAGATTTGCTAATAACAGGTGAATGGAGGCAATGGACTCCTTGAAACCAAAAATATTCTTCAGTTTGAAATCTTAGGTGTGGAGTTACCTTGATTGGATCTCTGGTGGGTGTGTCCCCTGGGAGTGTTCACATGAGGGTTGCTGTTAATTGTTAATAGTTGTGGCTCTCCAGTTCCTACGGCAGACTTGGGGTGAAACCGAAAAGCTCATGTTTATTTTTACATAGACTGTGTGTGTGTGTGTTTTCAATAACCAAGAAGAGTCCAATTGCCTCCACTCTTATAGATTAGAGGGACAGAAAATGTATCTAAGAATGTTTGGCATTGTGTTATTTTACAGGCGTTACAAGACTGCAACAAAATCTGGGGTATCATCGCCAAAACGGCCGTCAACCAAGATGGACACTCGGTGTCGCCGATCACCAAGCCCTCCTTGCATCAACAAGAGGCGCTGCTGAAAGGAATATACTCCGAGCTAGACCTCGCTGATGTCCAGTACATCGAGGCTCACGGGACTGGAACCCCGGTTGGAGATCCGACAGAGGCAATGAGCATCTCAAACATCGTTGCCAAAACCAGATGCTGTGGTACAGATACTCTACGGATCGGCTCCGTAAAGGGAAACATCGGACACACAGAATCCGCAGCAGGAGTGGCTGGACTCATCAAAGTGCTCCTCATGATGAAGCACCAGACTATCGTTCCGTCTGTTTTCTACTCCCAAGAGTGTTCCCGCATAGATGCTGAAGGTATGAGGATTAGTATTCCAACAAAAGCTGAAAGGTGGAAGACGAATGGATCGTTGAAGCGAGTCGCTGGGATTAACAGTTTTGGATTTGGAGGCACAAATGCGCACATAATTGTAAGAGAGTATAAACAACCCACATGTCCCGCACAGATCCCAAAAGATGGTCCTAGGCTTTTTGTAACATCTGCAGCCTCTGAGAAATCCTTGCTCCGATCCCTCACTGATACCCACAGTAGGCTTCTTGATGGCCAAGCGGCAAACATGCAGGCGTTATCATACACCTCAGCCTGTGGACGGAGCCACGTGAAGCACAAATACCGCAAGGCGATCCTCACGTCATCCCTCTCAGATTTAAAGCATCAGCTGGCATCCTTGTCGAAAGCAAAAGTGCCGTCGACGAAGTCAAACACTGAGGTGGTGTTTGTGTTCAGTGGAAACGGTGTTGCCTTCACAGGCATGTGCAGCCAGCTCTTCAGCACCATTCCTCTTTTTAAAGACAAGGTGAGAGAGGTGGAGGTTCTCTTTCAGAAGAAGAACCAACACATCAGAATCACTCAGTGGCTTTCTGGAGAATGTGACATGCACAAACCTAGTCGGCCAGATGTTGTCCAGCCTCTGCTTTTTGCTGTTCAGGTCGCCATAGCAGCCCTCCTGAAGCACTGGGGTGTCAAACCTGACACAGTGCTGGGACACTCCTTAGGTGAGGTTGCTGCTGCTCACTGCTCAGGTCTCTTGGCTCTTGAGGATGCTGTCAAAGTGGTTTACCAACGCAGTGCGCTTCAAAGCGGGGCCACTGCTGGAAAGATGCTTGTGGTGGGCAACATACTCGTAGAAAAAGTGCTGAGAATTCTTCAGGACTTCTCAAAGAGTATTTGCGTGGCTGCCTTCAACAGCCCGCAGTCTTGCACATTGTCAGGAGATGAAGATGCTATAGATGTCCTCCATGACAAATTGAACAGGATGTATAGCGATGAGAATATCTTTCTCCATATTTTAGATGTTCCGGCAGCTTACCACAGTCAGCTAATGGATCCTATCCTTGAAGACATTCAGAGTAATTTAGATTGTTTGGTCGTCAACAGCATGGAATGCAAGCTATTTTCCACTGTGACAGGAGACAAGTATGTGCATGGTGAATTTGAAACTGGTAGCTACTGGGCAAAGAACATCAGGGAACCAGTTTTGTTTGAGGGAACGCTATGTGCCATTGCGAGAGATAACCTGTCAGTGAGAAACATGGTCTTTGTGGAGATTGGACCTCGCAGGGCTCTTCAAAGGCACATCCACGAGACGCTAGGAAAGGACGTTATTGTTCTTTCCTCTGTTCAACCACAGAAAGAATATGAAACCATCTTGTCTACGGTGGGGAAACTATTTGAACTGGGTGTCAATGTGCACTGGCAGGAGCTCTACCAAGGTTATAAAACACCACCCACAGCGTTCCCAGTCTATCATTTTGACAACACAAAAAAAGAGATGTACTTTGAGGATGTCAGAAAAGGAAATGATTTGTTTTCTTCTTCACCACATCCACTGATATCTCAAGTAAGGCAGAACAACAAACAGTATGTGTGCAGTGTCACTGCAAAGACTGCGCCGTATCTCTGGGAACACAAACACAATGGCGTTGCCATCGTGCCCGGCGCCTTCTATGTGGAGCTGGCTTTTGCTTCTGTGTTGGCCGATTTGAACCCGAAGAGGCCCATGTCCTCTCTCCAGCTCAGTGTGACATTCCATAATCTGCTTAGCACTAACAATCACCAATTGAAAGTGAGGCTTGCAGAAACTAATTGTGTCTTTACAGTAAGTTCCTCTGCCGGCACTCATGCCTCAGGTACCTTCAGGTGCACGGATGGACCGGCTGTGTTTGAGGAACCAAGTATTTGTCCGGAGAGAATCCTTAAAAGATGCAATTTGATTGTCACGACCCAAGAATTTTACTCCATTCTTTCTAGAGCGGGATTTGAATATGGCTCTGTTTTCAAACAGCTGCACAATGTTCATTTTGGAGATGAATTTAAAGAGGCAGTGACAACAATCCATGTCCCAAAAGAACTCCTGAAGCATCTTCACGACTATTTCATCCATCCTGTGCTGTTGGACTCTTTCTTTCAAATGACCGCTGTCATAGCTGCGAGGCATTTCTCAGCCAAGCAGGGCTTCCCCTCAGCAATTGGCAGTGTTGCCATTTCGGGACTACTGCAAGAGGAGATGATTATCTACATGCGTGCAACTGAAGAGATGCCAAATTTCATGAAAGTGTGTGGTTGCTTCGCCACCAAAGGTGGGAAAGTACTGGTGGAACTTCAGGAGGTACAGATTACGTTCTTGGGTGGTAGCTCGCCTGCTTCTCAATCATTATTTTTCCACAATGAAATCGTTCCCATCACAAACAAGACGAATTGTGACCGGAAGATAAGAGCGTTCATTTTTGCAGACGAGCTGGGCATTGCTGAGGCTCTTGGGCCATACTTGCACCCAGAGTCGTGCTCCGTGGAGGACAGAGAGCACTGGACACCTGGCGAACTTCAAGACCTTGTTCTTGGCAGCAACTTGAGAAATGTTCTCTTCATTTGGGCCGCGGAGGATCTGAGTCACTTATCAGCTTGTAGGACGCTGGACCGGTTGGTGGCCTGCTGTGAGTCATTCCGGCAGGTTGTGTTAACTTTGAAAGAGGACCAACAATCTTGCACTGTGCATGTTATAACCTACAGGTCCACAGAGATGATGGTAGACTGTGTAAGTTCTGGTTTTGTGCTGTCTGGTATGATGAGGGCTTGTGCAGCAGAGGTACCGGGTATCTCTTTTCAGCTCATTGACCTGATGTCTCTCACTAGAATGGACATTGAGTCTCTAGTTGGTGTCATTAACACTTGTAAACAATCAGAAGTCATTGTTGGTCAAGGAAAGGTGTGGACAACAAGCATAACACGCACACACATAGTGGACAGTGGATCATTTAAGGGTGATAAACCATTAGTAAGAGATTTTGTCCTACAGACTAGTCATCCTTACAGAGTGGAAGGCTTGACTGCTACCCCCCATAAACCAAATGACTGCACTGTCCCAGATAAATCAGTTGAGGTTCAGCTCGCAAATGTGTGTGTCCATTCGTCAGATTACTTCCCTGTGACACTCTCACACCTAAATTTTGGAAAGACGCTGTATTGGACCAACCGCACGGCACACCTTCACACATTGCTGGCTCTCGACTTTAGCGGCATTGTCACAGCTGTTGGGAAAGACGTTCGCGGCCTAAGAGAGGGTGACTGCATCGCGTCAAGTTACCCGGCTGCTGCAGCGACGAGGTTTGTCATTCCGGAATCTGTGTGTTATGACACGAAGAAACTTCGATTCCTGGAGGAATGTCCAAGTATATCATTCTTCATCCTGGCATGGGAGATCCTGCAGCGCACTCTTCCCACTGTGAAACCACAACAACAGAATAAACTGACCATTATCACTCCAGACCTAGCTTCTGCATTTATGAATGTTTTAGCCTTGACGGCAAACAGGTCGGGCTGGAATGTATCCTGTTTGCAGCATTTTTCAAAGCGAGATCCAAGTCCTGATCCATGCCGAGTCTTTGTCTTCCTGCCCCCGTTTGACGACTCGTGGCAGGACTTACGTGATGATTACGGCCATGAGGGACATGTTGTCTTTGTGTGCGGAACACTGCAGTCATCCCCACGCTGGGCAAATGTGTTCCTGTTCAAGAACGACTTCCTCCACGTCCATGTGCTCCATGTGACTCATGTTCTTCAAAGAGTTTACCTCAAAGCGCAAGGTCAGACCATCTTTAAGTGGCTCATGTCACTTGGCTTTAATCAAGTGTCTCTGCCTATTAAAAGGGAGATGTTTCAGATCTCAAACACAGCAAAAGCTCAAGCTAACGAATCATATTTTGCCTCCAAGACAGTGCGGCAGGTGGTTTTAGATCAGAGAGCGCCAAACTGCCAGTTGTCAGACATTGTGCTGCTGAGCAAGCCGAGACAACTCTTTAAAAAATACTGTACTTACATCGTAACTGGAGGCCTCACCGGTTTGGGTTTTGAGACGGTTAAGTTCATTGCCTGCAACGGAGGCGGTAGTATTGTAACTCTGTCCAGGGGCACGCCGACGCACGAAACATATTCTGAACTAGATCTCATCCAGAAGAGGTACAACATCACCATCATGAACGCTCAGTGTGATGTTTCTGTGTCGCAGCAGGTTGTGGAAGCCATCTCAAAAATTGAACAGAGATTGAGTTGTTATCCCATCAAAGGGGTGTTTCACAGCGCTGCCGTGCTCCACGATGCGCCCATAGAAACCATCAATGCGTCCCTGCTGCAGAAGGTACTGCAGCCCAAAGTGAGCGGAGCCTTAAATCTTCACTTTGCCACGCTACACAAGAAGCTCGACTTTTTTGTGTGCTTCTCTTCCATCTCATCGATTGTTGGCAACGAGTTGCAGTCCAGCTATGCAGCGGCCAATTCGTTCCTTGACAAATTTTGTCTTTACCGGAGGAACCTTGGCTTGGTCGGACAGTCCATCAACTGGGGTCCTCTGAACCTCGGCCTACTGCTCAACAAGAAATGCATCCAAAAACACCTAGAGGCCAAAGGGATGATGGTCATGGATGTGGATGAGATCCACGAAGCTCTTGCCAAGGTTCTTCTCAGCAACAGACCTCAGCAGGTCGTATGCAAGCTCAACTTTAAAAACGCCTCCCTCAGGGGACAACTGTCAGCCTTGTTGGAGGCAGAGCTGAAAGACAACGGTTGCATCGATCCCCCAGTTCTGCAGTTGTGTTCCCCACATGAAAGCGTAAGAAGGATCGTCTGTGACGTTAGCAACCTTAGCGAGGACGAGCTGGATAACAACGCCACTCTGGGTGCGCTGGGTGTTGACTCCATGTTGGCTATAACACTTCAGAATAAGATATTGCAAGAGACAAATGTAAATATACCATTGGTCAGGATACTGGACCCAAACACGACAGTGGCAACTTTGGAAAGTTTGGTGATCAATAATAATGTAAGGTCATATGATGCATGAGGAACTAGTATTTGTTTCAGAAAGATAAGAATAAAGTGAACCCCTATATATTTGCGAATTCACATATTTGCAGATTTTTTTAATTTTAATTTGATTTTTTTCAGAACCTGTCCTGATTTTCTCTGCAAAAATCACCGTTTTGCTATTTTTAGGTCAAGTTCCAGCTTGTGGCATGTTGCAGCTAAGGACCTATGTTGAAGTGAGCGGAGGAGCTTCATTTAAATAAAAGTAGTTATTTGCCACCATCTTGTGGCATCTATAGGAAATTATAACCTTTTGTGTGTGTGTGTGTGTGTGTGTGTGTGTGGGAGGGAGGGGCAATTGCTCACAGATTTTCACTATTCGCGCCATGGCTCAATCCCTAGACTAAAATTTTAAATGTTACTTTTTTTTTAACCAATAAAGCTCTCTATTGCTCCCTCCTACCTCCGTATTCTTTCACCAACATATACTCTATCCCATTCACCAGGTTCTGGAGATAAATCTCACCTGGTTGTTCCCAGGTTACGTTTGAAATACAGGAGAGAAATGGTAGTTTTATTTCCTGTGTGTTTTGAAGAAATTGTACGGCACTTTTGTAAAACCTGTTGTTTTTAAATGTGCTCTATGGTTTAATCTGGATTGGAATTGATCATTGTAGGGCATAAAGCAATGAAGAATGAGTGATCAGTTTTTTGATCTGATTGTCACTCACAGTGCAGTGCTTGTGTTGTATTGTGAAGACATCAACATATCCATGACGAGAATCAAAAGTTTTTTTTTCGGTCACATTCTTTAATGGTAATAAAAAGTGCTGTAATTGTATTGTTTTTTTGTTGGTTTTTTTTTGCAATGGGAAAAAGTATACAAACACAACTATAATACGTTAATGTACACAGTGTCAGCATTTAACTAGCGTGTTTTCGAGTCCAAAGTCAGTGTCCATCACAATGAGATTAGCCGTTCAGATTGTCCATCAGAATTTTTACATGCTCAGTTAAATAATCCTCATAAAACGATAAGAATGATCACCTTCAGGACACGTGATTGATGAACATCTTTAAAAAACAAATGGAAGGATGTCTCCGTTATCTCTACAACACCTTGAGACAATTAGATAATCATCCATCCATCCATTTTCTGAGCTGTTTCTCCTCACTAAGGTCGCGGGCGTGTTGGAGCCTATCCCAGCTATCATCGGGCAGGAGGCGGGGTACACCCTGAACCTGGTTGCCAGCCAATCGCAGGGCACAAACAAACAAACAACCATTCGCACTCACATTCACACCTACGGGCAATTTAGAGTCTCCAATTAATGCATGTTTTTGGGTTGTGGGAGGAAATCGGAGTGCCCGGAGAAAACCCATTCAGGCACGGGGAGAACATACAAACTCCACACAGGCGGGGCCGGGGATTGAACACCAGTCGTCAGGATGGCCCTCAGGATGTCCATATAAATATATATATATATTATACATATAATATATATATTATATATTATATATATAATATATATATATATATATATATATATATCTTATATATATATATATATATACATCTAATATAAATGTATATATAGATACAGAATAGATAGCACGGTGGACGACTGGTTAGACTGGCTGTGTGGAGTTTGTATGTTCTCCCCGTGCCTGCGTGGGTTTTCTCTGGACACTCCGGTTTCCTCCCACATCGCAAAAACATGCATTAATTGGAGACTCTAAATTGCCTGTAGGTGTGACTGTGAGTGCAAATGGTTGTTTGTTTGTATGTGGCCTGCGATTGGCTGGCAACCAGTTCAAGGTGTACCCCGCTTCCTGCCCGATGATAGCTGGGACAGGCTCCAGCGCACCAGTGACCCTTGTGAGGATAAGCGGCTCAGATAATGGATGGATATATATATATATATATATATATATATATATATATATATATATATATATATATATATATATAACATTTATTTATACATACACGCACACAGAAACATTTTTCAGTCTATCTGTGCTGCCTGGTACTGGTCCGTGGCCTATATGGTTGGGGACCCCTGTAATACAATATTGTACAGTTCTATTTTGCTTCTTAAAACCACCTTACAAAAAATATTGCCATTTCTTGGGGGGGCTGGAACAGATAAGTGGCATTTCCATTCATTTTAATGGGGAAGTGTGATTTGAGTTACAAGCATGGTCATGGATTGGAATAAACCTGTAAGTCAGGGTACCACTGTATCCCATACCTACAGTGAGCTTGCTTAAAATCTGGTCGAAACTGTGCTGGCATCATCATTTGAAAGGTCCTTAGTTCCACTCTCTTGCCCCTCCCTCAGGATGGCCACCACAGTGGATAGCGTGGCATTGGGATCCAAAAGTTTGACCAATGGCACATTCACGCCTCGGTCCTGGTACATGAGGTTTTGCAGCGTCATGGCCTGCATTGAGTCGGTGCCGAGCGACGAGAGCGGCATGTCATCTTTCATTTCGCTCACGTCCACGCCGACGGTTTTGCTGAGCAGCGAGACGATGTAATCTCTGGCCGGCACCTCCTCTGTGTTTTTGCTTTGAGAATTCAACTCTATGGACATTTGGAGCGCTTGCTCCACCAGCGCCGAAAGCCGCATGGTTAGGGAGACATTTTGCGAGAGGATGTTAAAGCGGATGTTCCTAAAGTGGAAGCGGCAAACTGGCCTGTTGAGGTCGATTGAGCAGCAAGCATTGCTCGAGACTTTTATGGATCTCAGCCACAGTCAGCACCATCATCCCCTTGGCTTCCAGGAAGCGATGGAACAGCTCTTTGTTCAAGAGGAGTCCGAGGTTCAGAGCTCCCCAGTTGATGGACTGAGCGGGCAGGCCGAGCTTGCGCCTGTACTGACAAAACAAATCCAGGAATGTATTTGCTGCTGCGTAATTTGTTTGTGATGCGTTTCCCAGAAAGGCTGATATGGAGGAGTAACAAACAAAGTAATCTAATTGGCAGCTCAGTGTTGCGTGGTGCAAGTTTAGCACACCGTTGACCTTGGGCTTGAGAACCTCCTCATAGATGGATCTATCAAGGGACTCGATCAGCGCGTCATGCAAGACGACCGCACTGTGAAACACCCCTCTGATTGGATAACCTTTGAACTTAAGCTGTATGTCGCAGACAACCTTGTGCACCTGCTCAGACACGGCAATGTCACACTGCATGCTGACCACGGTGTTGCCGCACTGCTTCTCAATGTTGTGGATGTCCTCCTGCACCTCTTCTGAGGGCTTGCTCCTGGAGAGGGTGACGACAAACCCGCCTCCATTTTGCGAGATGAACTTCACCGTTTCAAAGCCCAGCCCGGTTAAGCCGCCTGCCACAATGTACACCGATCTGTTTTGGAAAAGCTGCTTTTTCGAACACAGAAGTGGAATATTTGATGTTGCGGTTGTCTGACACTTTTCCAGCGCCACAATGGCCAGTTTCTTTGCATGGAAGTAGGAGTCTGGCTTCTCTGACGGAAGGATGTGGATCTTCTCAGATATGATACACTGAAAGGTGAAGCTTTCAAGGAAAAAATTCTTGTTCAGGTTAAAGGACTTGAGCCAGTGATGAACACGTAGCCTTCGAGCACACAGGGATCCTTTTTGCAAAATAGCCGGAATGTGAATTGTTTGGACATGGACACTTTCTTTTACACTCGGGAGCTCATCTTGGGAAAGCAAGTGCTGTGTTTGAGATCCACGAACGAGGACAACATTCTGGACACCAGAAAAATTGCAGACTTCTGCAATCAAGCTTTTGTTGAATGGAGGGAGGACTATGAATGCATCTATTTGATTGGCCTCTTTAAAGGAGCAATGTGTTGCAACAATCACATTCCACTTCCACTTTTGAGAGGCAAGTGTCAAAACCTTCACCAGAGCGGAATCAGGAACAGGAGATATGATGCAGAGACTGTGCTTGGCTTTTGGCAAGGCTTTTGGCAAGACACGGCACAGGATTTCCTTTGCCAGCACAAAGTAGGAGACACAGGGTGTTTTTTGAAGGAAAGGGCAGTTTTTGGTGGCGTAACACACATCCTGTGGAACTCTGACCCTACTGGCTGCCACCACAGGGTAACAGCAAGCCACAGAATCTCCCACTTTTAATTTCCTGACATCCTTTCCAACCTTTGTAATGATTCCACTGAAGTCAAGCATGTGTAGCTTGTGGTTCTGTGAGGAGTGTTTGTTCCAGTATAGCGTCTGGCCAAAATTCAGATGCGAGGCACTCACAGGAGAGTAGTCTGACGAATGGACACATAACTTAGTGGGCTGAATTTCAACTGAAGTGTCACTCATTTGCTCTACGTCAGCATGGACGTGAATGGCACTCAAGCGGCACATTTTAAAAGCGTCCCCAGTCTGGAGGATGCAAGGATTCAGATGTGTTGGACACGAAAGTGCCTTCAGAATTGTCAGTCAGTTCAGGAAGGGTACGCGCAATGGAAGGTTTCAGAATTACCCCGTCTTTAACCACCAGTTCTGGGTATTTGCTGCAAGGATAAGCTCGAAGGACCTCTGACAGAGCCGCAATGTCCTTAGCACTGATGGAGCCAATGTCAACCAACTGAAATGAGAGTTCGGCTATTTCTGCAGCAAGCGACCTTGTCATGCCGACAATGGCAAAGCCTGGATTTACATGATCAACTGTGAGTTCAGGATGAACAATAGGTTACTGCTCGGATGGAGTTGGGGAATTTAATTCGCTTGAGCTCGAGGACTACCTGGCGAAAAATTTCACAGCAATTTGTCAGATTTTGCAGGACAATATCGGGCGTGAGCGAGTTGAGGTTTTCTTTGCCCCACAAGAACAAGACCTCATCAAAGTTCTGCTCAATGTTTGTTATCTTGAGGTTTACCAAGAGAGATGGAAAGCCTTGACTCAAAATGTCTGTGGCATTTGTGAACGAAATGTACTGAGAGCATTCGTCTAAGTGGCGATGTAGGCCTTCTGCAATCCCTAGATGGTCAGAAAAGACTAAGGCCTTAGGAGGTGGATCATTTGTGATCCCCTCAGGGATGACACTAAAGTCGTTATGGTAAAAGTATTCCTCAACCACATGAGAGCGACTGCCAAGGTACTTGATTAACACATGCTTAACTTCGACCAAAGTGCGACCATGTCGATCAGCAAAGCATCCACAGACCTCAAAGTGGTCTGCACCAACATCGGTTGCCCTCAAGTAGACTGTCATCTCATCTTGCAATGGTTCTAACACGGTCAAAGTTCCGATCTTGGCAGGAAATCCTGGTCTCCCAGCAAAAATTTGCTCTACTGTGACTGGGAGGAGCTGCATGAGGAAGTCCAGCACTACTGGATGAATGCAGTAGTTGTGCAACTGAGACCGTAGTGCCTGTGGAACTGTGACCACGGCAAAAGCCTCTTTCAGATCTTCGCCATAGTGTACATTTGCTTTATTTGTGAAGACATCGCCATATTGAAAGCCTCCTTGGGCAAGATAACCATAAAATTCCTGATACGTCACAACAGATGTGCATCTTTCGTAAATACTGTTTAGGTCAATGCACTGCTCTTCGACCGGGCGCTCTTTCTTGAAGGCGACTGACCCTGATGCATACGTGGCTGATGAGGAGAACACTGTGAAACTAGCTTCATTCTCTTTTTGTTCGAGTTCCACTTTCATCTCTAGGGGGTTTGGGGTTATGACAAATGGGCTGTGAAAACTGACACTGAGCTCCAATGAGTTGAGAGGGACCTTGGGTTTGGCGCAGGCCATGAATGCGGCTAAACCCAACTCTGCATAGAAGGCCCCAGGGATGATGGGTACTTTGTTGTGTCTGTGCTCTTTCAGGTAGAAGGTGAAATCGGACATCAAATTGCAGCTGAAAGTGTTGCTCTTATTTCCTGTGGCATAGAGCACAGGGTGATTACTCGCTATGTTTTTCTGAGCCCCTTTGATGATGACATCCCTGTCTGAGGAATCAAACTGATATCTTGGGAAAGACAGCGGCGGTGCCTCATAGCCTACATAAAAGCTGTTCCAGTCTATGTGGACACCAAGCTCAAACAGCTTTGAAGTGACGGACAAGAGTGTCTCGTGGTCTTTTTGTGGCTGCAGCGAGGCTATGACAGCTATCTCATTACCTAGAGTTTCCATGATGTTCCTCTGGAGGGCTCGTCTTGGACCTATTTCCACAAAGACAGCATATTTCTTTCCCTGACTGGCTGATTTGACTGCTTGCTCGAAAGCGACGGGTTCCCGCACATTTCTAGCCCAATAATCACCTGAGCAGAAATCCCCCCTCTGTGCCTCCTTTCCGGTCACCGTTGAGAATAACTGCACTCTAAGCTCGTTCCCCTCCAAGGAGCCAATTGCCTCCCTGATCTTTGGCAGAATTGGATCCATCATATGGCTGTGATAAGCAGCGGGGACCTCTAGGACGCGGATGAATAGGTTCTCACTGTTAGCTGTGCTCCTCAGCTTTGCCTGAAGGCTCTCGATTGCATCGGCATCCCCCGAGAGGGTGCAGGACTGTGGGCTGTTAAAAGCAGCGAGACAAACTCTCCCAGAGTATTGAGGGAGAAGAGCTGTGACCTCTGATATGGCCATATTGCTAATCACCAGCATCTTTCCCCCGGCCACTTCGCCCTGGAGAATGCTACGGAAGTGGATGACTTTGAGGGCATCCCCCAGGGACAGGAGGCCCGAGCAGTGAGCTGCCGCCACCTCGCCAACAGAGTGTCCCAGCATGGCGTCGGCTTTGACACCCCAGTGTCCGAGCAAGGTGGCTATGCCCACCTGCAGAGCAAAGAGGAGAGGCTGCATCACATCCGGAGCGTTGAAGTCGCTATGTTCGCTCTCGCTCTCAAGCGTGTCCAGAATGTTGAGTGTGCTCAGCTGCTGGTAAACTTGGGAAATCTGCTCAATTTTGTCTCTGAACACTGGCTCGTGTCGGAGCAGCTCCTTGCCCATGCCGTAGTAAGTGACGCCGTTACCGCAGAAGACAAACACTAACTTTGGATCCGGGAGCGACGGGGTTGTTGTATTTTTGGTCACAGCAGCCTGGAGCTTCTCTTTCAGGTCGACTATGGATGAAACCAGGAAAGCCCGTCTGTATTTGTGTTTGAGATGGGTCCTCCTGCATGCTGCCGTGTACAATAGACAATCGAGATCCACGTTCTCCAGACGTTTAATGGTGTCTTCTAGCGTGAGAGTGAGAGATTTTGGTGAATTTGCCGACATGACAAAATATTTCACCTTCCTGCTATCATTTCTGTATGCTCTATGTGACCGCTTGTGCTGGGTGACAATAGCGTGAGCGTTCGTACCCCCAAAGCCAAAATTGTTTACTCCGGCAACCCGCCCTCCGCTTGCTTCCCACTTTTCGACCTCTTTGGGAAAATGCATGTTCAGAGCCTGGAAGTCTACGCTCGCCGTCTCCTCCGAGAAGAAAACCGAAGGAACGATGGTCTCATGCTTCATCATGAGGAGCACCTTGATGAGTCCGGCCACCCCAGCGGCAGACTCCGTGTGTCCGATGTTGCTCTTCACTGAGCCAATCCGCAGAGTCTCTGCATCGGAAGCTCGGACTTTGGCGATGACGTTGGAGAGGCTCGCCGCCTCCGTCGGGATCTCCGACTGGCGTTCCGGTGCCGTGGGCCTCGATGTACTGGACGTTAGCGATGTCACTCTTAGAGTAGATCATCTGCAGAAGCTCCTCCTGCTGAGTCATGGATGGCTTGGTGATTGGCGACACAGAGTGTCCGTCCTGGTTGACGGCGGTCTTGCTGATGATGCCCCAGATGTGATCCTGGTCTTCTAAGGCCTGTCAAGGTGTAGCGAGGATACAATGAAACTGATGGTGCCAGTGCCAGGACTGTTTCATTTGTTTATGGTGGTGAATAATGAGGAAAATAGCATAATTGGGAGGAAGTCACATATGTGCAAGTTATTGGTAAGTTTCGAGTCTTAAACTTTAAGGCAGGTCCCAAGTTTCTCTGGCAAAAATCAAGCAAGTCGTCGAGTCCCCACTAAATTTCGAGCCAGTCATCACTTGGATTAAACAAGTCATAAATCAAGTCCTACAATTTTGCTCTGTCACAACATATGCAGTATTCGCACATTAGCTGCTTTGCACTCAGTTTCTGTACTTGCGTTATGAATGCAGATTTAAACATGTAAACAGGCAAGTCTTTCAAGACAAAGTCAAGTTCAGTCCAATGAAAATCCAGTCAAAGTAAGTCGAGTCTTTCATAGGTTTTAGGCAAGGAAATTCCAAGTCCCGAAATTGGCGACTTAACTCTGACTCGAGTCAAATCATGTGACTGGAGTCTCCCAGCTCTGGAAAATAACATCACCTTGCTCAGTGGTTTGAGGAGAACCACGCCGCATCCTTCCCCTCTGCCATAACCGTCTGCCTTGGTAGAGAAAGGCTTACTGGTCCCGTCCGGAGATAACATCTTCGCCTTGCTGAGAGCCACAAACACTCTAGGCTCGATGATGCAGTTGACGCCGCCGCACACCGCCATTTCGCAGTCACCTGACAAGACGGCCACACAAGGAAGAGGTCCTTTTAGAAAGTTGCTTCTCAACATCACCTGAGTATCGTCGGGGCACCTTGTTTGATGGCCTGGCACGCCAGATGGAGCGCCACCAGGGAGGACGAGCAGGCGCAGTCGATGGCCAGCGACGGCCCGGTGAAGTTGAAGATGTACGACACTCTGTTAGCGGCGATGCTCATGGCCAACCCCGCGCCGGTCAAGTGGTTAATGACGCTGGGGTGCACGTGTGCCGCGTTGGTTTCGTAGTCTCGGTTCATGAGGCCTGTCGGGAAAACCCCATGAATCTCTCGTTGTGGTAGTCGTTGTGGTAGGAAATGACGTTAGTGATTTTTACCAAAATACACTCCGGTTCTGGTCCCGCTTGCCTTTTCCAAGGGGATGCCGGCATTCTCCAGAGCTCTGTAGACGCACTGAAGCAGCTGCTTCTGCTGAGGGTCCATTTGTTCCACTTCGCTGTCGCTGATGCCAAAGAACTTGTGGTCAAACTGGTTGAAACTGCAAACATTGTGGGAGGAAAATGGTTCCAATCCAATCTCTACTTGCATCAGCCATTGAGTGATGCTTCTCAAACCTCTTACACCAAGTATCACCCCAAATATTATTCTAAGCCACTGTAACATTAAAGTCCCTGTAAAGTGCAAAGAAATGTCTTGTAAAATGTACACACCAAAAAGACGTGTTGTAAACAACCCTGCCAAATTTGAATGATTCAAAAAAATGCGAAGTATATAAAATGAGGCTTCAGACTGTCATTTTCTCAACTCTCAAGCGCTGTTGGCGTGTCTGCTGAATGCGCTGAAACCACGCCCCGCTCAACTGTGAACTGTCAAATCAAATACCACTACTGTGACCTGGAAAAATGGATGCTGCTTTGTTTCGCATCTTTCTTATGACTACACACAACTACATGTTTGAGGTGTGAAAATATGTCAACTCAAAGCCTCTGGTGATTGGAATATATCCCACCGGGTCGTCGCAGGGCTTTTCCACGCTGTGACAACGAGGCGCTCTAAAGCGGCCACCCCAGCATGAAGCCAAACTTTACATGCTGGCTGTCATATCAGAGGGAAAAAAATAAATAAACAATCCTCGCTCTTATGTCTTCGCGCTGACAGCCGACAACAAGACACTCTAAAGCGGCCGCACCAGTGCGAAGGCCCGGTCAAACCTAGCCCCGCCCCCTCGCTGTTTTACTGTTCTCCGTGTGATGCGCGCGTACTCATGGCCAACAACGGCTAAGGCAACCACGCAGCAGACTTTAGGATGGAAATACGCATTTTCGCACATCTCAATTGCGCCGGATAACCACTGATGCGAACGACAGCGCTCAGGTTCTTGTGTTTGGGGAGAGGCAACTCATGCTGGACGCCCAATTGCGTCACGCGACGCTGTTTTAGCCACGCCCCAAAAATCGGAAACATCTCTCCACAGTTGAGGACTACATACTGTAGTTCTCAGTTTTTTCACGTTTCAGCAATGATCTTCAAACATGTAGAATGTATTTGAAACAAATTTGTGAAGTCACTTCAAAGGTTCTTTAATACAGTGATTAAAAAAACTTAAATCATGATATCAATGGTATTGCACATTAAAGTTGAATAAAAATGTTACTTAAAAGTGAATAAAAGTTTAAAAACAAATACTTCTAAAATGTAAATTCTTATATGCATGAAACGTGTGTGGGAGGGGTAAAACTATATATATATATATATATATATATATATATATATTTAAAAAAGACAAATATTTAGCAGATTTTCAACTAACATTTGATTTGCTGTTGTGAGATTTTTCTTCTGCGAAATGCGTGCCCGATTGTGGAGTGGCATTGAGATGTCATACCCGTCAATGAGGGCGGCCTTGGCCGTGCGGGACTTGCCCGCCTTGTTGTCGTCGGGGTCGTACCATGGGCTTATGTCGAACCGCTCCTTGGGAATCAGAACCGAACAATTCCGGCCACTCACCAGAACCTTCCAGAAGTTTTCTAGACCCTCTCCTGCATGGAAAACACATTCATACCTTACAATGGCTACAATGCTTACATTTTCATTTCTAGTATTTATCACGATATTAATACTATTCGTTTGCTTGTGGTAAATTTTGATTAACAAAATGAATAAAAAATATATTTATAATTTCCATCCATCCATCCATTTTCTGAGCCGCTCATCCTCACTCGGGTCGCGGGCGTGCTGGAGCCCATCCCAGCTGCCATCGGGCAGGAGGCGGGTCACACCCTGAACTGGTTGCCAGCCAATCGCAGGGTACATACAAACAAACAACCATATACGTTTGTAATATACTTTAACTTTTAAAATAAATATTTTTAAAATTTCCTTGTATACAGTACATGCATTGGTAATTGATACACAGCAGAAACATGAAAGGAAAAAGGAAGAAGCTATTTTCTTTTTACAGTGAACATTGGGAGAGAACCAAAAGCTTAAGAACTTAAGCACGAACAGACTGAATAACGAATCATTTTTCACACTTAATCGCTTCACGACATGCATAACAACACCATAAAATAAACTAAGCAATATGCAAAAAAAGTTAATACAAAAATCGGAGAAGTGAGGGATGGAGTGGCATCTAATTGCTATCTGGATTAATTGGAATTTTATCAAAATATTCCTTGAAGGGCTGCCAAACTCTGCTGAATATACATTTAAATCAAATTTTCAATGTATTTATCTTCATATAAATGTAATGAAAATGTATAACTACATGAAGATTACATGTTATATGACAAAAATAATTTTTAAAAATCTTAGCCATTTGTTCTTGTTTTATTTTATAAACTACTACAACATAACTCCCAATTTCCAAATAAAAATATTGTCATTCAGAACTTTTTTTTTTGGGGGGGGGGGGGGAGAAGATGGAAAAATATAAAAAGTACAGTGTTTTCATGTTTTCCCATACCTGTAGTGTATATTTGGTTAAATACAATATAATCTATAGGCTAGGGTATGAATAGTATTTTTAAAAAGAGGTTTTAAACGCGTTACCGCCTGGGAAGTTGCAGCCGATGCCCACCACGGCGATGCCGTCTTCAGCCCGCTCCATGGTCACTCAAAACAACTGGCGAGCACAATCAAAGTCAGGTCGTTACTCCTCAAAGCGTGTGTGCACCTATTCCACTTTTTGCCACGCACGCACGCTCTTCCATCCTCACACATCCAAAGTGAACGGGGTGCTGCGTCTTTATAGGCCGCCGCTCATCAAACATTAATGAGAGATTGTATCGACGTGTCCATGGCGACCGAGGAGCACGCATTTATGAAGCCTCACAAGTGATTGCAGGCGGTTTAATGAGTAAATCAATATGTTATCCAACACTGAGCTGCTGTCATTGAAGCTTATCAAAGATCACCGCTGTCACCTCTTTGAAAATGCCCAATTCAATGTCTTGTCCAAACCGGGGCTTCTCGAACTTCCGGGAGATTTCTCCAAGGATGCCCTCATCTGTGGTAATTCGGCACGCGGGCCCTCGTGATGGAACCGCAAATTTGCGGCTCCGCACCCGCGGATTTTTATTCACGGATTGGTTTTTTTTCCTATTGCTTTCCGATTTTATTCACATTTTATTCAACCAATCCTGAAAAACTTTTTGGCGTTACATTCCTGCTTATTCAAGAATTTTTTGGGGGGTTGAATTTTTTTATTCATTTTTTTTTAAACGTTTTCAATGGCCATCAACTATACAAAAAAGACGACAGCAAGCACGCAATTGTGCCACATGCGTCACGTGGAGCACTTCATAATCAATATTTAACCAAAATGCGTCCATCCATGAAAAAAAAAAAACAGGACAAGGAACGCACGTTCCGACTGCGGCGCTTTGAGATGAGTCCAGCCCGAGACACGAGTCGTCATTGGGACGATTTTTTTTTTTTTTTTTTTTTTGCTTTGACTTGGGAGCAAACATTTGAGTTTCCAGTCAAAAGAAACATCGCAACGGAAAAGGACGCAGGCCACACAGCCTTGCCTTTGCCAAGTCCCTTCAGTTTAGATAGTTCCATTATTCCTTGAACAATGAAAAGAGAGTTGTTGCTGAAAAGCATGTGGAAAATACACCTCCAAAGTCAAACTCTCTCTCTCTCTCTCTCTCTCTCTCTCTCTCTCTTTATCACCCCTTCACGTTCTGTCTTTGTCCTTTTCTACTCAGACAACTTCTAATTGATTTGAAATTGAATTGAACCATAGAAGTCTGCTTAGTGCAATACGAGCAATACAACGGCTGGCGGCAAGTATGCAAGCAGGACGTATTCCGCTTGGTAGACGTCCTGTAAGGCTGGCCGCTGACAAAAGTGAAAGCAATTCATCAAGTGATGTCATCGTGTTTGTCGGTGGGCGGGCGACTTCCTGGTTCAGATGGGAGCGACCATTCCGATTGCGGCGGGCACTTTTCGTGATGCCACGCAGACTCAATTTTGTAGTTTTTTTTTTTTTTTTTTTTTTTCCCCCCAAAATGTTCCACTTTATTTCTGTGATGACGGACAGTTACGACATTTTCAGATTAAAAAAAAAAAAAATCGATTTTTGAAATAATGGACAGTCAAGAGATTTCACTTTTTTTTCTTTTCTGTGAAGCTATTTCCGCTGAATTGTCCACTTTATTGATTTGACAACAGACACATGACATTTTCACATTTTTAATTTGACTTCTGTTGATTAAGAATGTCAAATTTCACGAGAGTTTCTCTTTTTCTCTTTGACTTCTGTGAGGACAGGCAGTTTTGTGACATTTTCTTTCTTTTCTTTTTGAAACACCGAAGTCAAAACATGAGCCTTAAATTGTCCAGAGGCTTCGGCCAATGTGCTGCGGCGTGCGAACGGAGCTTACCTCCGGGGATGCTGTCCTTTGCCTTCGCGCGCTTGCAAACTGAAAGTCGAGCTGAAAGCGGATGCTTATCTCCAACTAAAGTACGCACACCTCAAACTGGTATTTTTCTCCTTATGCAGGTGGGCAAACGCAGATTAGCCATCTTCCTTCCCCCTCACCCCCGCTCCTTGTTTTTGATGCTGCCTGCATCCAGGCGTGAGAAAAATGATGAGCGTGTGTCACCAGGCCAGGATCCGTCAGATGAACTGGACAGCTGGAAGTTTTTTTTTTTATACTTGAGTCAAAAAATGCGCCCAAACCTGACTTGAAGTCGATTAAATGCAATGAGCTCACGGCAGAATAATTTAATGTGATGAGCTCCTTAGAAAAAGAATGTCATGAGCTCATCACATGTATGTAAATGATGCATTTATTCATGCACTTCCGCTTCATCTGTGTGGGAGTGCTCAATAAAAAAGATTTTTGTTTCCATCTGGCATGATGCAACCCATTCAATTACACTGCACTTATTTTCCATCCGTTTTGCTCAGATAACACAGAAAGGTGCACATAATACATTTGAACATTCATCAGAAATTGTATTGTAACGCATTTGGAAGGACTGTACACAACTAAACAGTTGTGCACTTATTAATCTTTTTATTGCTTTTATGGATGCACGTGTTATGAACTGTGTTATTCTTTAATGGCCACTTGTTGGATGACCGCTGATAAAAGCGGGGATGCCGAGTCAGCACAGATTAAATGTTTGCAAGTTAAAAAAAATAGGAAATTATACAATAATAAAACAAAAAAATAATAACAAAAGTAGGTGAGCAGAAGACGGGTTTTTTTCTGTACATTTTAAAAATCTACTTTAGCGAAGGCTGTTTTGAATCTCGTTAGAAGTGTACCTAATGATGTGTCCTAGAGATGAAGAGTTCAAAGTTCCACAACATGAAAAAAATGCAGATTCCATGTGAATATCAAATGATCTATAAGGCACACTGTGATTTAACAATAAAACGAGAATTGTCAAATTGTAGAATTATTGGTGAAATACATATATATTTTCAGGTGTAAAACATCAACTGCACAATGACATTTCCTGACCTTGTGTAAACTGAATGTTTCCAGTAGCTAAATGGCAACATTTGGTCAATGAAAACCTCCATGTTGTCCACCTGTCTGTCTTTCTGTGACTCCTGCTGATGACACTCGAAGCTCAGCGGCCACTTCCTTGTTTGATGGCGAGGGACTGTTGTTGCATTTTTGGGTGTCGTCTTGGTCTGATGACATCAAAGTGTCAACAGCATGATGAAAATGACTCTTTAAATCATAATTATAATTCAAGCAGGACATTTATTGGTCGATTTTTGTCTGATTTTGTCATTTCCAACTGCGGCTCTTTAAATCAATAATTTACTGTCGCCAATCGTCATTGGGTCTCTTGTGGCCACTTTTTGCCAATTGAAATCCACAAAAATGACATTCTTGAATTTCTTGTGTTTCATGGTAGACTTGCAACGCCTGACCATAAAAAAACAAACAAAAAAACTACACATTGTGTAAACAAGCTGGAATGTGAAGTGTGACAGAAAAAAAAGGATTGGACATTTGTTTTATACTCCAAAGAAGTGATGTCACTTAAAAACTGGTTCTCACCGTGCCTGCGTGGGTTTTCTCCCACATCCCCAAAAACACGCATGGTAGATGAATTGAAAACTCTAAATTGCCCGTAGGTGTGAATGTGAGTGCATAGGATTGTTTGTTTGTATGTGTCCTGCGATTGGCTGGCAACCAATTCAGGGTGTACCCCGCCTCCTGCCCGATGACTAGCTGGGATAGGCTCCAGCACACCCGCGACCCGAGTGAGGAGAAGCGGCTCAGAAGATGGATGATGGATGGATGGATGGTGTTTCAAATGTTTTTCTTTTTTACAATTTTAATGTTTTCGGCTAGGAATCAGAATCATCTTTATTTGCCAAGTATGTCCAAAAAACACACAAGGAATTTGTCTCCGGTAATTGGAGCCACTCAAGTACGACAACAGATTACAGAATACACACAAAATGCAACGAGATGGCAAATTATGTGCGATATGAATCCCCCAAAATAGCGAAGGAACACCCTTACTGAAAGGGTAGTAAAACCTTTCAACTAGTGAGGTTCAAAAATAACAGAATTGTCTTTGTAATTATTTATTAAGTAGATATTTTTCAGGTGTGCAAACACAAGCAGATACAGTTAGACCCAAACATTCAGTACAAAGCTGCGTTATGAATATTAGCAAGAAGTGTTGGAATCGCAGGCAGTCAGTCCCACGTGATGTTGAGCATCCGACAGCTGAGCTCCCACAGCTTCTGCGCCAGCTCGTCGTCCTCGCCCGCCGTCGAGCAGTTTGCGGGCGCGCAGTTGCTGTGGCGGAAGACCAAGCGGGCGTGAGCGCCTCAGACGACCCCCGACGTTCGGCGATAGCACACCTGTAATATCCGCCGCTCCGGTCGTTGAGCGACGGCTCGACGGCGCAGTAGACGGTGGTGCGCGCGCCCTGCGCCGACGTCTTGGTGAAGGGGCTGGCCATCTTCAAGAAGAAGCGCTGAGGCCCATTCAGGTGGCGCCACAAGTCCGTCTGGACCACGCCCGGGTGCAGAGAGTACGCCGTCACGCCCGTGCCTGCCGTAGACATCACAAGTGGCAAATAGGAAACGCAGCCAGCTCCTCAGCAAACAGACTGGAGTCACTTAGAAAAGGGTGAGGTCTTCATTTGATTTCCGGAGGGTTTGAGACAAGGGCTAGGGTTTTAAATGAGGCTTAGGGATTCAAGTTAAGCTTTCAAACAAAAGTTAGGTAGGTTTTCAAGCCTGGGTTAAGGTTTCAAACAAGGGCTTGGGTGTCAAATTCGGGTTTCAAACATGGGTTAGGACTTTAAGGGTTTTTAAAATTGAGGGTTTCAGCCTAGGTTCGCGTTTCAAGTTTAACAATGTTTAGGGTTTCAAATTAGGTTTCCAGGCAGGGTTAGGGTTTTAAGCCTGGGTTAAGATTCCCAAAAAGTCTGAGGCTTAGAAATTATGGTTTCAAAGTTAGGGTTGAACGCGTGAAAGTCCCATTGTGGGTTTACAAACAAAAGCGGGCGCCCACCTTGCGTCCGTTTGGCGAGCGCGCGCGTGAACAGCACATTAGCTAGCTTGCTCTGCGCGTACGCTTTGTTCTTGTCGTAGGCGCGCTCGCTGTTGATGTCGTCCAAGTTGATAGATCCCCAAGAGTGAGCCATGGAGGACACAGTCACGACACGCGCCGGACTGGAGCGTTTCAGCAGGTCCAGCAGGAGGAACGTCAACAGGAAGTGGCCTGCCAAAGAAAATGACAACTTCGGGGTTCAAGCCACGGTTGGGGTTTCAAATTACAGTTTCAAACAAGGGTGAAGCTTTCAAAGTAGGGTTTTAAGCCACAGTTTTGAGTTTTAAATTAGAGTTCTGAAACAGGATTAAAGCCTGAGTTAGGGTTTCGACTTTTAAGGTTTGAAACATAAGAAAGTAAAGATTAATGAACAAAGCTTTTTTTTTTTTTTTAAGCATTTTTAAAAACAAAGCATTTCCTGTTGCCACCCTCCTAAACTGAACTGAACCGTGCGTCTTATCTGGCTGAATAATAATCAACAGTGATATCGTACAAATAAAGTGTGACATAACGCAAGTAAGCATCATAAAAGTGGGCGTGCAAGCAAATGGCATCTAAAAGTTGACCTTGGCGTAATCTCGTTGCGCAACCTGAAGACACGCGAGCTAGCCTGATGCTAACAATGCTAACAGTGAGTCACTTGACCGGAGTTCTGACGCAAGAATGGAAAAGTAAGGAATTTCATTTCATACATTTCCAGGTCTGGAAAAGTATGCAAAATTGTATGGAAAAAAACGTTCCACGTTACCAAGAAGCTCTATTTTCTAAAACAAAAAATTACGACTATATAAAACAAGGGTTTCAAAGTAGGGTTTCAGAACAGGGTGAGAGTTTCAAATTAGGGTTTCGAAACAAGGTAAGGGTTTCAAAACAAGGTAAGCGTTTCAAAGTAGGGTTTCAAAACAGGGTTAGGGTTTCAAAACAGGAATAGGGTTTCACAGTAGGGCTTCCAAACAGGGTGAGAGTTTCAAAGTAGGATTTCAAAACAAGGTAAGGGTTTCAAAGTCGGGTTAGGTTTCAAAACAGGTTTAGGGTTTCAAAGTAGGGTTTCAAAACAGGGGAGGGGTTTCAAAGTAGGGTTTCAAAACAGGGTTAGTGTTTCAAAGTAGGGTTTCAAAACAGGGTTAGTGTTTCAAAGTAGGGTTTCAAAACAGGGTTAGTGTTTCAAAGTAGGGTTTCAAAACAGGGTTAGTGTTTCAAAGTAGGGTTTCAAAACAGGGTTAGTGTTTCAAAGTAGGGTTTCAAAACAGGTTTAGGGTTTCAAAGTAGGGTTTAAAAACAAGGTTAGGGTTTGAAAACAGGGTTAGGGTTTCAAAACGGTTAGGGTTTCATAGTGGGGTTTCAAAACAAGGTAAGGGTTTCAAAGTAGAGTTAGTGTTTCAAAGTAGGGTTTCAAAACAGGGTTAGGGTTTCAAAGTAGGGTTTCAAAGTAGGTTTTCATAACAGGGTTAGGTTTCAAAGTAGGGTTTTAAAACAGGGTTAGGTTTCAAAGTAGGGTTTCAAAACAGGGTTAGTGTTACAAAGTAGGTTTAGTGTTTCAAAGTAGGGTTTCAAAACAGGTTTAGGATTTCAAAGTAGGGTTTAAAAACAATGTTAGGGTTTGAAAACAGGGTTAGGGTTTAAAAGTAGGGTTTCCAACAGGGTTAGTGTTTCAAAGTAGGGTTTCAAAACAGGTTTAGGGTTTCAAAGTAGGGTTTAAAAACAAGGTTAGGGTTTGAAAACAGGGTTAGGGTTTCAAAACGGTTAGGGTTTCATAGTGGGGTTTCAAAACAAGGTAAGGGTTTCAAAGTAGAGTTAGTGTTTCAAAGTAGGGTTTCAAAACAGGGTTAGGGTTTAAAAACAGGGATAGGATTCAAAGTAGGGTTTGAAAACAGGGTTAGGGTTTCAAAGTAGGGTTTCAAAACAGGGTTAGGGTTTAAAAACAGGGATAGGATTCAAAGTAGGGTTTGAAAACAGGGTTAGGGTTTCAAAGTAGGTTTTCAAAACAGGGTTAGGTTTCAAATTAGGGTTTTAAAACAGGGTTAGGTTTCAAAGTAGGGTTTCAAAACAGGGTTAGTGTCACAAAGTAGGTTTAGTGTTTCAAAGTAGGGTTTCAAAACAGGTTTAGGATTTCAAAGTAGGGTTTAAAAACAAGGTTAGGGTTTGAAAACAGGGTTAGGGTTTCAAAGTAGGGTTTCAAAACAGGGTAAGGGTTTCAAAACGGTTAGGGTTTCATAGTGGGGTTTCAAAACAAGGTAAGGGTTTCAAAGTAGGGTTAGTGTTTCAAAGTAGGGTTTGAAAACAGGGTCAGTGTTTCAAAGTAGGGTTTCAAAACAGGGTTAGGGTTTCAAAGTATGGTTTTAAAACAGGGATAGGTTTCAAAGTAGGGTTTCAAAACAGGGTTAGGGTTTCAAAGTAGGGTTTCCAAACAGGGTAAGGGTTTCAAAATAGGTTTTCAAAACAGGGTTAGGTTTCAAAGTAGGGTTTCAAAACAGGGTTAGTGTTTCAAAGTAGGGTTTCAAAACAAGGTTAGGGTTTGAAAACAGGGTTAGGGTTTCAAAACGGTTAGGGTTTCATAGTGGGGTTTCAAAACAAGGTAAGGGTTTCAAAGTAGAGTTAGTGTTTCAAACTAGGGTTTCAAACCAGGGTTAGGGTTTGAAAACAGGGATAGGATTCAAAGTAGGGTTTGAAAACAGGGTTAGGGTTTCAAAGTAGGGTTTCAAAGTAGGTTTTCAAAACAGCGTTAGGTTTCAAAGTAGGGTTTTAAAACAGGGTTAGGTTTCAAAGTAGGGTTTCAAAACAGGGTTAGTGTTACAAAGTAGGTTTAGTGTTTCAAAGTAGGGTTTCAAAACAGGTTTAGGATTTCAAAGTAGGGTTTAAAAACAAGGTTAGGGTTTGAAAACAGGGTTAGGGTTTCAAAGTAGGGTTTCAAAACAGGGTAAGGGTTTCAAAACGGTTAGGGTTTCATAGTGGGGTTTCAAAACAAGGTAAGGGTTTCAAAGTAGGGTTAGTGTTTCAAAGTAGGGTTTGAAAACAGGGTCAGTGTTTCAAAGTAGGGTTTCAAAACAGGGTTAGGGTTTCAAAGTATGGTTTTAAAACAGGGATAGGTTTCAAAGTAGGGTTTCAAAACAGGGTTAGGGTTTCAAAGTAGGGTTTCCAAACAGGGTAAGGGTTTCAAAGTAGGTTTTCAAAACAGGGTTAGGTTTCAAAGTAGGGTTTCAAAACAGGGTTAGTGTTTCAAAGTAGGGTTTCAAAACAAGGTTAGGGTTTGAAAACAGGGTTAGGGTTTCAAAACGGTTAGGGTTTCATAGTGGGGTTTCAAAACAAGGTAAGGGTTTCAAAGTAGAGTTAGTGTTTCAAACTAGGGTTTCAAAACAGGGTTAGGGTTTGAAAACAGGGATAGGATTCAAAGTAGGGTTTGAAAACAGGGTTAGGGTTTCAAAGTAGGTTTTCAAAACAGCGTTAGGTTTCAAAGTAGGGTTTTAAAACAGGGTTAGGTTTCAAAGTAGGGTTTCAAAACAGGGTTAGTGTTACAAAGTAGGTTTAGTGTTTCAAAGTAGGGTTTCAAAACAGGTTTTGGATTTCAAAGTAGGGTTTAAAAACAAGGTTAGGGTTTGAAAACAGGGTTAGGGTTTCAAAGTAGGGTTTCAAAACAGGGTAAGCGTTTCAAAACGGTTAGGGTTTCATAGTGGGGTTTCAAAACAAGGTAAGGGTTTCAAAGTAGGGTTAGTGTTTCAAAGTAGGGTTTGAAAACAGGGTCAGTGTTTCAAAGTAGGGTTTCAAAACAGGGTTAGGGTTTCAAAGTATGGTTTTAAAACAGGGATAGGTTTCAAAGTAGGGTTTCAAAACAGGGTTAGGTTTCAAAGTAGGGTTTCAAAACAGGGTAAGTGTTTCAAAGTAGGCTTTCGAACAGGGTTAGAGTTTCAAACTAGGAATAGGGTTTCAAAACAGGGTTACGGTTTCACAGTAGGGTTTTAAAACAGGGTTAGGTTTCAAAGTAGGATTTCAAAACAGGGTAAGTGTTTCACAGTAGGGCTTCGAACAGGGTTAGAGTTTCAAAATAGGAATAGGGTTTCAAAACAGGGTTAGGGTTTCACAGTAGGGTTTTAAAACAGGTTTAGGGTTTCAAAACAGGGTTAGGGTTTCAAAGTAGCATTTCAAAATAGGGTTAGTGTTTCAAAGTACGGTTTCCAAACAGGGTAAGGGTTTCAAAGTAGGATTTCGAACAGGGTTAGAGTTTCAAAATAGGAATAGGGTTTCAAAACAGGGTTACGGTTTCACAGTAGGGTTTTAAAACAGGGTTAGGTTTCAAAGTAGGGTTTCAAAACAGGGTAAGTGTTTCACAGTAGGGTTTCGAACAGGGTTAGAGTTTCAAAATAGGAATAGGGTTTCAAAACAGGGTTAGGGTTTCACAGTAGGGTTTTAAAACAGGTTTAGGGTTTCAAAACAGGGTTAGGGTTTCAAAGTAGCATTTCAAAAAAGGGTTAGTGTTTCAAAGTAGGGTTTCCAAACAGGGTAAGGGTTTCAAAGTAGGTTTTTCAAAACAGGGTTAGGTTTCAAAGTAGGGTTTCCAAACAGGGTTAGGGTTTCAAAGTAGGTTTTCAAAACAGGGTTAGGTTTCAAAGTAGGCTTTCGAACAGGGTTACAGTTTCAAAATAGGAATAGGGTTTCAAAACAGGGTTAGGGTTTCAAAGTAGGGTTTCAAAACAGTGTAAGTGTTTCACAGTAGGGTTTCAAACAGGGTTCGAGTTTCAAAATAGGAATAGGGTTTCAAAACAGGTTTAGGGTTTCAAAGTAGGGTTTCAAAACAGGGTAAGGGTTTCAAAGTAGGGTTTCCAAACAGGGTAAGGGTTTCAAAGTAGGTTTTCAAAACAGGGTTAGGTTTCAAAGTATGGTTTCAAAACAGGGTAAGTGTTTCAAAGTAGGCTTTCGAACAGGGTTAGAGTTTCAAAATATGAATAGGATTTCAAAACAGGGTTAGTGTTTCACAGTAGGGTTTTAAAATAGGTTTAGGGTTTCAAAGTAGGGTTTCAAAACAGGGTTAGGGTTTCAAAGTAGGATTTCAAAACAGGGTTAGGGTTTCAAAGTAGGATTTCAAAACAGGGTTAGCACTTCAAAGTTCCATCCATCCATCCATTTTCCACCGGGTCGCGGGGGCAGTAGTTTTAGCAGGGACGGCCAGACTTCCCTCTCCCCAGCCACTTCATCCAGCTCTTCCGGAGGGATCCCGAGGCGTTCCCAGGCCAGCCGAAGGACGTAGTCCCTCCAGCGTGTCCTGGGTCGTCCCTGGGGTCTCCTCCCGGTGGGACGTGCCCGGAACACTTCACCAGGGAGGCGTCCGGGAGGCATCCGAATCAGATGCCCCAGCCACCTCATCTGGCTCCTCTCAATGCGGAGGAGCAGCGGCTTACTCGGAGATCCTCCGGATGACCGAGCTTCTCACCCTACCTCTAAGGGAGAGCCCGGACACCCTGCGGAGGAAACTCATTTCGGCCGCTTGTATCCGGGATCTCGTTCTTTCGGTCACGACCCACAGCTCGTGACCATAGGTGAGGGTAGGAACGAAGATCGACCGGTAAATCGAGAGCTTCGCCTTTCGGCTTAGCTCCTTCTTTACCACAACGGACCGATACAAAGTCCGCATCACTGCAGACGCTGCACCGATCCGTCTGTCGATCTCCCGTTCCATTCTTCCCTCACTCGTGAACAAGACCCCAAGATACTTGAACTCCTCCACTTGGGGCAGGATCTCATCCCCGACCCGGAGAGGGCATGCCACCCTTTTCCGACTGAGGGACCATGGTCTCAGATTGGGAGGTGCTGATTCTCATCCCAGCCGCTTCACACTCGGCTCACTGGAGCAGTTCACTTCAAAGTTGTGTTTCAAAATAGAGTTAGGGTTTGAAAACAGGGTTACGCTTTCAAAGTAGGTTTTCAAAACAGGGTAAGTGTTTCAAAGTAGGGTTTCGAACAGGGTTAGAGTTTCAAAATAGGAATAGTGTTTCAAAACAGGAATAGTGTTTCAAAACAGGGTTAGGGTTTCACAGTAGGGTTTTAAAACAGGTTTAGGGTTTCAAAGTAGGGTTTCAAAACAGGGTTGGCACTTCAAAGTAGGATTTCAAAACAGGGTTAGGGTTTCAAAGTAGGTTTTAACTCAAATGCCAGAAATTACTTGAATTCTTTACAGAGAAGTCCAGAAATTAGGGTCTGAAAAAAGTATGGAATGTTGAAATCTGAAATGTGTCGAAACCCTTTTTGTCGTGTGAATGCAGACGAGACTGTTACAACTTTCAGTCCATTCCAGAGCGTTTGGCAAAAAGCGCATTCTCTTGTTTACCGAAGTGATTGACACCTATCTGCAACTCGAAGCCGTCGGCCGTTTTGGCGTACGGGCACGCCATCACGCCCGCGTTGTTGATCAGGATGTTCAGTTTGGTCTCCCCTAAAAAAAGAAAAAAGTCAAACATGCTTTGCAGAGGTTGGGTGAATTCAAGGGCAGCCGGCGCGCATCCGTGAGGGACGCCGTTCGAAGGCTTCTTCTACCTTCATTGATGGCCTGCGCAAACTCTCGGATGGATTTAGTGTCGGACAGGTCCAGTTTCACGCACACCACGTTTTCGTTCAGCGAGCGCTCCTTCACCTCTTTGATGGCCGCCTGAGCCTTCTCCATGTCACGGCACGCCATGATCACCCGGGCACCTGCCAGACGACACACAAACGGGGACACACATACGTACACACACACATGCAGCAAACGTTCCAATGAAATAATTGGGAATTGTGCAAGGGATCGATGGAAAAAAATAAACTGTGCAGGAAACGCAAAAAAATATTTTTAAGTGGGATCAGTGATGAAATATTTTGATGAAATAACGAGAATCAAGTGGAACTAGTGCAGTACGGTACTGTATCATGGTTTTCGCCAGCATGAAAAATGCAAAGGTGAAGTCCGCCCTCTGGTGACGAAATTAAATTTGTTGACCATTTCATAATTGAGGTTGAGTTTGTTGCGTCATCATGAGAGCTGCTCCTAATATTTAGAAAACACCTATTTAAAAAAAAAAAAAAAAAAACACCTCCGTAGAAAACACCTAAAACTACAAGCGCAAAAACATGAAATTACAACACAAATAATGTTGAATAAAATAATACCGTTGATCCTAAAATAAGAAACCACAAAAATACTACAACCAAAATTATATGTAGAGAATTTTTTTTTTATATATATATGTAGAGAATTTTTTTTTTTAAATGATTAAAATGTTCACAAATAAAAACTATTAAATATATATATATATATATATATATATATATATATCTTACATAAAAAACAAAAAGTTATGATAGAGGTAAATATTGTTTTGAGGTGTGGCTGTCAAAAGTTTATTTCCAGGTGCGCCTAATCTTGACAAAAGCGTGACACGGCACACACACAAAAAGAAAAGAATCCGGATGCATCTCTGTTGAGTTTGCTTTTTTGGCACACCGACCTCTCGTGGCCAGGTCGGCCGCCGCCTCCAAGCCGATGCCGGTGTTGGCTCCGGTGATGAGCACAGTCTTGCCCTCCAGCTTCTCGGCGCTGGCCCACGGAGCGCGGAAGAGATTCCTGAGCAGCCACAACACAGCGACATGTTGAGCAATCTCCTCTGCAAAGTGACTCAACCGGCCAAGTGGCTTTGGCGTCACTTAGACTTCACTCAAAATCGCGTCTAAACTTGTGCAAGATGCACAGAAAACCCAATAAGAGTCGAAAGCGAAACTCTCAAGTTGACATCACTTTGTAGCTTGCTATTTAGACACAAAATAACACGTTACACCACGGTTTGCCCACTTGAGCTGACATGAACTTGCTCACCTTATACCCTGCATGTCTTTTTTTCCCCACGTCAACGGGAAAACAAACAATTCGAATCACGTCGAATTGTTTGTTTCAGCAAACTTCAGCAAAACTCACAAAAACGCCTTCTCTCACTTTCAACATCAAAACCTGCGACGCACAACTGGCAACCTGAAATTGACCAACTCGCGTTACAGCCAATTAGCGACAGTTGAAGGGCCTTGCTCAAAGGTGATTGGTTAGAACGGATCACATGGGGCCACCCTTGCCGAGGATACGCCCGATTGGAGACACGCCGTGCCGACGCAATTTGTCTTCCTTGAAAGCGATATAATCTGAAAACACCAAACGTTATGAGTCGTTCAACGAATAGAAAAGAGGAACTTTGTAGTGTATGTTAAAGGTGTATCCGTTTCGGGGTTACGGCTTGGGTGAGCTAAACAATCGTTAACTAACAAAACCCTAATTAGAAAAAAAAAGTCATTCAATAACAAACGTTAAAACTGCCATGGCTTGCTGAAAATGACCGACTCACATTTTAACCAATGGGCGACCGGGGTAACGCCCTCGGACGAAGCTGATTGGTTAGAATTGACCACGTCGGTCCGCCCTTGCTTTTAAAGGTGCACTCGATTTGGGACATTATGTCGTACTGAGACGATTTCTTAATTGAAAATGTTTTAAATATATCGAATGTTAGGAGTCCTTTAGCAAGTAGAATAGCAGAGAGATTTTTTTTGTTTAAATTGTTATACATTTTTGTTTAGGTAAGGGGTTAATGATTAGGCTTTCGCTATAAAGTTATGCGAAAGATTTGTGCCGAAATTGATTTAACTCTCAGTTTAGCCAATCGGTGGCGGATTTCACACGTCTGGAGGAACGTGACTGGACGTTATAACGGACCACTCGGCCCGCCTTGCTCATTGGTGCGTTCGATTTGGGATACAAGTCATGCCGATAAAATTTATTCGCTGGGAATGTTTAAAAATGATGAACGTTATGAGGCGTTTACCGAGTGAGATATAATTTTTAAAAAATGACGTTATAATTTACAGGCGATATTTGATGAACATGATAAAAAATAACGAGTGACACTCGAGCATCCAGCGAAACGCCTCTCGTGATGCGCACAGAGATGTCCAACAGGGGGCAGCAAATGCTAACTGATCAACCGCGTGAGTCAATAAAATATAAATAAATAAAACAAACTGCATGTTGTGTCTATGTAAAGATGACTTTTTTTTCCATACTCTTGTCCTTAGTTGATGTCTTTCTGCTGGCAAATCAGGAGAAGAGTAGAAGTCAAAATCAACTGTGCGCTTCATTCACACGTTTTAATTCATATCATGCATTTATTTTGGGTTGTTTTGTTGTATTTGGGGCACGGTTTCAGTGACCTGGCGGATTTTGGCCACTAGAAGGGGAAACTCAGCTGATTGCACGTCAGCAAACACTGGCTTCCCTTTTTTTTGCTTAATCAGTCAGAAAAGGAGTGTGTGAGTGTGTGTCCGTGTGTGTGTGGGTGCATGCGTGGGAGAGTAAAGTCTGTGAGAGTAAAGTCTGGCATTGTGAAATAAACTTGGGCCTTTCGGATGATTACTTCAACGTGTGTGTTAGCAGGTAAACACACCAATATGAAATGCATTACATGGACAAAAGTTCCATCTTCCAGACTTTTGCATTATGTTTGTGGGAATTTTTTTGTCCGTTGGTGAGGTCAGAGGTCACCCATAATCTTCCACAGCGAACTCAACCTACCATGTCTCCTAGGAAGCTTGTAGGAAACAATAAAAATGTCTAAAAATGACCATTCAGGTGCAACTAAGGACTCCAGTTTAAGTTTGTTGGATGCTGTTTGGAGCTTAAGCTCTCTTCACTGGTTCTCTATTGGGTTGAGGTCTGGGGAATGTGTAATCTACTCATTTACCCATAACTGAGGCCTGTGAGGATGCATTTGAAATTTGATTGCTTAAAGAAACATTGCCATTGCTCACGTAGTTCGAAAAGTTCCAAAGGCCAGCACGAATTGCGAAGGCCCTGCAGGGGTAGTGACATCAACATGGCGACACACAGAGACTGGACATGGAATCCAATCATTACCTGCCCGTTGTAGATAATCTACGATGATGATTCTTTTGGAAGGATGTTTGAGTCACCTGTAGAAGTCATCAGACTCGATTTAACGTCCGGCACTGGCGCCGCATAAACGACTTCCCACGGACCCCGAGACAATGGAGCAGCGGGAGGAGGCGCTGAATAAACCATGAGAACAATCCGCTTGCACTGCCGTCGCTGCGTCGCGTCGGACGCACGCTCTCCTATTTTGGCACAGTCAGGAAGTAAACAGAAACAAACAAACAAACAATGGCGGGTGACGTCCTGCGCGGATGCGACTGGAACGAACATCTTCGATACGACTGAGTCGCAAATGTCTGCATGAGTGCAAGTGGAAGGTTTCTACGCGTCTGCACCGACGCGAAGGCTATGAAATCACATGACATAGTCATTGAAGGTTGTCGAGGGCATGCCACGCCACTAGGTGGCGCTCTAACCTAAAACTGTGTGTGACGACCATTTAGTCGGGAAAAGCCAAGAGAAAAAATGGAGACAGAAAAATATAAAATACATTTAGAATTTATATATATATTTATAATAATAAAAATATAAATTATATTTACAACAAAAAATCAAAATGGTGTTTTTTTAATTACATGAAATTAAATGTGATTAAATTAAATTCTCCACTGTTGTTCAAGTTAGTTAGGAATCTCACACCAAAATAATGTTTCAAGAAAAGAACTATAGAAAATAACATATGAATAAATGAATAAATTCAAGAATAAAAAAATAAATAACAAATCAAATTCAATTATCACTATGTCGATTGTAAAGTCAAATTAGTACTGTTTTTTAAAAAGTGAAAAATAAAAATGTAAAAATAAATCCATCCATTTTCAACAGCGTTTATCCTGGTTAGGGTCGCGGGCCTATCCCAGCTGACTTTGGGCGAAAGGCGGACGACACCCTGAACTGGTCGCCAGTCAGTCGCAGGGCACATAGAGACACGAACAACCGTTAACACTCACATTCACATCGTCACTGAGTGGGAACTGAACCCACGCTGCCCGCACAAAAGTCAGGCGAGTGCACCACTACACCATCGGCGACGTCGTAAAAATAAATCAAGTATAATAATCTTATAAATAATATCTAGAATAAATATCCAAAAAGTTCAATTATGTTTTGTCGTGTTATGTGAAATAATAATACAAAATAAATAATAACATAAAATCTGCAATCAATTCAAATCGAAAGAGGTGAAATGATAAACAATTAATTACATAATAATAATAATTATTATAGGAGAAGCGGCTCAGAAAATGGATGGATGGATGGATAATAATTATTATTATTATATTTAAAAAAACAGATGTTTTAAAATACATTGAAAATAAATTCACAATCATAATAACACTAATAAAAAATTGAAAGGGAAAAGTACAATTTATGCTGACACTGGTTAGTAAAAGCAAGTCAATCAACTCAGAATCAAAAAGAGACAATTGGAGGGGAAGCAAAAGCTTGTGAGAGTGTCTTGTCGCAGAGGTCAACAGAGGTCAACTGTGACTCTTGCAGAAGAACAGGAAATAATGTTTACATTACAAGTCCTCTCAAGGTCACGACCTTCTTGGGCCAAATGATAAACATCGTCGTCATTATCATCATCCGTTGCCACCTTGCATGGTGCACTTACTTCTTGGCGCCTCCTGTGTGTGTGTGAGTGTGTGTGTGTGTGTGTGTGTGTGCATGCCCTCATGGAGCTGCTGTTATTCCTCATACAGTACTACACACAGTACACACGCACACACACACGCACACACACACAAATGACCTGATAACAATCATCACCACGTACACACACACGCGCGTCATTATCTCCCATCTGCATGCAAACACACATTTTAGCGTTTAAGTTTCCCAGGGAACATGAACATTCAAAGTTAAAAGTTCAAAGTGACTTTCTGTGGAATCTTTCCTCCCTGGATGAGTTTCCACATTATTTATGTGCGCTTATATTATAAAAATCAGTCTCTAGTGTGCTTTCCTTGAAGATTCACTTTCCACATAAATCCAATTTTTATCATCTTATATTTTGATGAGATGAGACGATGGCGGCGCCTCGCGATACGTATTGCGACCATGCCTTTTATGTTGTATTCACTGAATGCACTCACATTGTTTTATCACTCACATTGCACTCACATTGTTTTATCATTTGTATAATAACAAATAATAAAATCAATGTATTTTGAATTTCCATCTGGACAGGAAACAGGCGCTCGGTGCTATTTATAGACCGGCGCGTGCAGGGTCTGCACTCGGTCATTTTGGTGACTTGAGGACACGAAAGTTCCTCGGTGAGCCACGTCCGTCCCGGATTGGCTGGAAAATGTGCTCGTGCCGCCGGGCGGCCATTTTCAAAGCGCCGTTCGCCGGCGGCAGCGTTATGACTCAAAATACAAATTGAAATAGAAATAGAAACACATTTATGAAAAAAAATATTTATTCTGTACGTGCACCCAAAGGAGTACGAGTGCCTGAGAACTGGACACTGGCTGTTTTTTAAGCAATTGTTTGTTTTTTTGCAGTAAATAGGCAAGTTGGAGCATGTTGTTGTTTGTTCTGTTTGAAAGTGTTGCTCCTCTGCGTGTATTAAGGTAGCAGTTGTTTGAAGGGGTTCATGTGACATTTATGCTCATTTCCATTCGCCTGGCGTTTCACATTATGTGTTAGCATTAAGCAAGTGGATATGGTTTGTTTGAACATTTAAACAGCTTGAAGCAAGCTCTGTGCATCTTATTTGCCTCTAAGTGTGCGGGCGAGAGTCTTCTTTTCCTTTCCTCAAAGTGGTGTTGTACGACAGTCACCCATTTCTTGAAAGTGAGAGCAGGACCTAAGGAGTACTTTTAAAATGGCATTTTTACTAAATTTAAGTCTGCTTTAATCGGTTGCAATGTGTTTGAAGCATGCATGGGCTAAACCGATGAGAAAGAAAAAAAATAGAGCTTACATAGCATCACGACTGGATCGCCTTTCACTTAAATCCACTTTAGTTCTGAGAGGTGATCTATCGCACTCTCATTCCAAATAAGTCAAAGGAACAAACTTCCCATCGGCCGCGCGACCATCGCACTATTTCATATTTTCATGTTAGCACTTGAAATATGTCAGCTCATAATCCTAGTTGAAATGAAAAAAAGGGGGGGGAAATATGCATATATAATATATACATAGCTATTTTTTGCTGTTTTCTAAAGTATATATATATATATATATATATATATATATATAGTGAGCCTGCCAGAGGACGCTTCATTAGGTACAACTACAGTGTAAACATTCAAGAATGCAAAAAAATAAATAAATAATACTAATTAGAGTGGGGCAACACTTTTTCACTCTCTGCTTTTCTGCCTCTTCCTCGTGCTCCTGCACGTCTTCCAGTAGAGCTCAGTGCTGCCTGGCATGTGGTGGCACAACGTGGTATTACACTGAAGGCTGGCAACTCCAAAATGTGGACTTGCTTGTTATTCCGTAATAGAAAAATGCAGGTGTCCCTAATGTGTGGCCACTAGTGTATTTTTTTTTTCACCTCGCTGTACTCCCGGAGGCGTTCGTAGCATACAGCAGCGTGATAATGAGCTAGCGCTATGAATAGACCCAGATTCCCGCTCAGCGTTGCCTGGCGACACTCAGCTCAAAATGGGAGACGGAGGTCCCGCATACACTTAGCTGCTGGCTGGAAGGGGGGAAAAAAAAGAGGCGTTGGGGTATGAGCCTGTCGCAAGAAAGAAAAGACCCGACGGGAGACCCCGCATGCCAATGACGGATCCAGGCCGAGATCCCAGCGGGATGAGCGCAATTGATATTCCGACGGCGCCTCGGACGCTTCACGTCGCCGAGGACGCCGGGAAACTATTTGCCTCTTCTGCTCGTCCACAACTGTGTTGCAGATTTTTAAGCAATCGGGCTTTTTTTTTGAAATGGGGGTTTTACAGTATAAAGGCAAGGTGTAACTTTTAGGCTAATTTTTGGAAGCCCCATCCATAATGTTTTTCTGTTATATGTTAGCATGAAGCAAGCAACAATTAAAAAAAAAAAGTTTTTTAAAGGCGGATTCACTGTACAACTAAAGTAACTAACTAACTGAGCGGCAGGCCGATCAAGCCGGTCCAGGATTACGGGCACTTTACGGACGGCGATAATGAGATCTGCTGAACTTCCCCCACCGGTGACCTTCACGAGCCCACGAGAGCGAGACGCCACAAGCGCTGTGAGCCGTAAGCCGCTCGACATAAGCGCACACAAGCCAATAAAAACGCTGGGACCTTTGTTGGTTAGCAGGAAGCAGGCAAGCGCCCGTAATCCGCACGGAGCCGCAAACACGTCTTGTTGTGACTCCAAATAGGAGCCGCTCGCCCTCATTTGGGGCAACTCGCGTTAGACAAAATTGCAACGGGCTGTCTACAGAAACGCGCCCATTACATTAAAAAAAAAAAAAAAGTCAAATACAAATAAAAGCCCCAGAAGTATTGATGAAATAACAAGAAATTTCTAAAAAAAAAAAAAAAAAAAAAGCATTTGAGGTCCAATTTCTTCATTTGGGTTAACAACATGACATTTACTTTGATTTTTGGGATCATTTTCTACTTGCCATGAAACATACTTTTTACTTTTACTTGAGTATTTTTGTTAAGAAGAAACCATACTTTTACCCCGTTACACCGAGCTGCATTGCGCTCGCTCTTTTTATTTTGTATTCATCTATGATTGCTTGCGCAATCGATTAACTGTTTCGTTTCGGGTTGTCAGCGAGATTTGCGCCTTGGGCGGCGTCACGTGACTCCTTTGACCAATCCAGCGGAACAACTAGCCATTTGATTGGTCAAATGGAGCCAGGCGGTCACATGACCAAGTTTTCAAAGTGACACATTTTCGTGAAAGCTGCTGAAAACGATTGAGAAAAGAATGGCGAATTCATTTCTGCCCGGCGAGACGCTCTTAATCTGAATTTGCACATTCCTATTTAATATTTTTTCATGCTTTGACTAAAAAAGTATGTCAGAAGGTCCTCACCGGTTAGTACTCGAGTATTTGGAGGACTGCTTTTAACTTTGGACTTGACTTAACAGTACTTGAGTACAATTTGCGGCTACTCCGCCAGCCCGCAGGCCTGACACGTCGAGTAACGCAAACGTCAGTTAGCAGGATGTCACAGATGTCTGAGTTACCTTTGAACCTGTCAACTCTCATGGCCGCCTGTACACACACTCGCACACACACACACGCATATTGTAGACTTGCATAAGTGCAGTTCAGCCCTTTGCATGGGTCCACTCCATCTCAATCGACACTTTCATTAGTGTGTTCATGTGTTTAGACTACAAATGATGGACGCTTGTGTTTGCTTTGCCAACATTGACACACACACACACAAACAAACACAGTCTCATTGTAGAAGATGGGAGTTCAAACCCAAAAGACTGAGATTTCTTATTCATGATTCTTCTAAGGCATGTGAGCGTGCGTGCGTGTGTGTGTGTGTCTGAGGCCTGAGTACACACACACACACACACACACACACACACACATAAAGGGTAGAGGGACAAGGAGGAACATGTAACTGCTTTCCGATGCACTTAGTGAGCCGCAATCATCCTTATCTCCAAACAGCAGCTCATTAAAGGAGAAACACACACACACACAGACACACATTTTGTTACATAATTCAAATGTCTTCAATTTGAAGCATCTTCTCTTGTTGAAAAAGCATGAAATAGTTAAATGAAGTCATTCCTGCTGAATGTCAAGTGAAATCAAATGTTGTTTTCTCAGGCAATCTTCTCACATTGCTTCCGCTTTTCTTTTTGAATTTGATTTATTGTCGTTTATGCCATAAATCTGCTGTTTTTTACTGCCCCTAATTCTACGAGCTGACTTAATGATAAGCTACTTCCAGTTTAAGATGACACACCGTCCGTACGATATTGCCCATTTGCTGTAAATGGGCTTTTTTTTTTTTAATTTTTTTTTTACGCTTACATTCTTTGTCTTTTTTTCCATGCACGCATTTTAAATTGCGGGCCAACAATATCCACATCATAATTGTCTACATCGAATTACGACCCACAGATTGGTTCAAAATGTTTTCATAGCCTGTCTGACATGAATGGGAAAATGTATATTTTGTTTTTCACCACTTATTTTGGGCAAAAAATTTATTTATCATCAGTAATTTTTGCTATTTGGTTTTGTTGCTGTTGTCACGCTGTTTTACTGCTTCCAAATGGACCAACAGGTGCAGATGTGGTGGCAACACAGACAGTTCAGTGTACTTTCCAAATTTGTTTTGTCTTTTCTAATATGCTTTAAACCCATTTCAACATATGGAAAGACCTTATAAAGTATTCGTTAGGATCTCGCCGTCAAGAAATGGGAGATTTGTACTATTTCTCCAACTTCATCCATTTGTCGACAGGGTTGGGGAGTTGCTGCCTATCCAAATCCGAGCAGCCGAAGGTCAGTGGACATTATGATGATGAAACGTCCATTTCTACGAAATTGCCCAAGGAGGATGATGATGATGAAACCTGTTGGGCGTGTGTCAGATGATGATTTATTTCAGCAGAAAGTCGCTGCGAGCGACTGACTTCCTCCTGACGAGGTTAAAAATGTCATCAAGCGAGATATGGATGAGAGATTATCACTGCAAATCTGCAAATATCGTTTATTGGCACCATCATTCATTTGTTAACACTTTGCTAAGTTAACCATGTGGGCTCTTTGCTGGACATTTGTGTCCTTTAAAAAATAAAATAAAATCATTTTAGCTGCGTGAATGCAAATGTAATGACAGTTAGAGTTTTCAAGTTCATCTCTTTAAATAGATCGGTAATATACTGCTTATATCTTTTATCTTTGGTGAAGGTCTCACGTGGAAGAATGTTGCGTGTTAGCGTCAAAGATCACGTGACACCAGCGGGAGGGCTGCAAGATGGCGGCATGCGATGCGACGTTGAAGATGGTGATGTAACACGTTATGTAAGCAGGCCGCCAGTCCAAAAAAAAGGTGAATTGAGGCTGAGCTGATGCTTACGAAGGTGCAATGCAGATTTTCAGGGTTGCCCTCTCGCATGTTGCTTTTCTGTAATTGCTAAAAAATGAAAGCAGTTTGTAGTTGGCAACTAAATGCATACAATTTGACAACTCGAATCTGGTGTTAGTTGAAACGATATCTTTTTGTCTCCTTTTTAAACTTACACATTATTTTAGAAATGCTTTTTGCTACATATTTTGCCCTTTCATCTCCACACAAAAGCCGCTTAAACCAGTTGCAAAGTCCTGTGTGGAGTTTTGCATTTCTTTTGCATCTCGATGTTTTAAAATGTTTTTATCATATCACAATGTCAATTTAGGCATTTTAAAAATAATTATTGTTGACGATATGTTGAAGTTTCATAATCAATAGGAACCTAACTTGGCTAGTCCTTGATTTTCTCCTTTTGTGCATTGTGAACTACTTGACATATCTCCTTTGTTCTTCCACATTTATTGACCCATTCAAACCCTTCTAACTTCTCACGGTTCAGCTTATTCAGGACATGCATGGAGCTAAATTCACCATTCCCCCCGCTTGTGTCATGAGACCAAATCAAGCTCAAATTCCCTTCGGACTGAGCGGTGCGCGGCGCCCCGACGGAGGCCAGGAAATTCCTCATTTGCACGCCTCGACGTAAAGACAAGATGGCGTCGGCGATTGGCAAACGAAGCCAAAATAGGATGTCGGCGATGATGGGATCAAGTCTGTGTCGCCCCCATGGACACGACGCACCGAACGCCAGCAACGTAGATGACAGATAGCGGAGGAATGTGGAGCTGCTGCACAATTGACACTTTGTTTGTACATTTGAGCAGGAAGACATCCCCAAACGTTTTGCCCACATCAAACATTGGCTTTACAAAAGAAAAGCATGATGCTTGACAGGGTATGCATTTCTCACTTCCTGTAGGTGTCCAAATATTTTGGAAGGTAGATGACACTTTTACAAAATAAAATTATTTTGACAGTATATTTCACATCCTGTATGTGTGCCATTTTTCTCTCTCTATCCCACAGGCAGGTCGAAGGCCTTTTTTAATTTTTTTTTTTTTTTTTTTTTTTTTTTACAAAATAAAGGATCACTATTGACGGTATACTGTACATTGAAACTTCTTGTAGGTGTTGCAATCTATTTGTCCATATCACACAGGTGGGTAGATTATCGTTTTACAAAATAAAAGCATAACCGTTGACACAATATTTTTTCACTTCCTGTTGATGTCATAATAATTATAATAATAATATCTTTTCACTTTCTCCTCACGATCTGCAGATGTCCCAATACTTTTGTTCATATTGTACATGTGGCAGATGGTCGTTTTTCAAAATAAAAGTGACTCTGTTGACAGGAAACACTTTTGTCACTTCCTGTAGGGGTCCCAATACCTTTGTCCATATTACGTCGGTAGACAACCGATAGCTTCCCAAAATAAAAGCGCTGCTGTTGACAATTTCTTCACTTCCTGATTGGCAGAATACAGATTTGCCATTCTGTATGTGTACCATTACTTTTGCCCGAGCGGGAAGGGGGGGGGGGGGGGGGGGTCAATGTGTCTGCAGCGTTGCGAGGCGGCAACGTGAGAGTATAGTGACCCCGTGCGTGCGCGTGCGTGTGAACAGGAAACTCGACTCGGGTGAGTAACGCAATATGTCCTGCGTGGCAACCGGCGAGCACGGTGGGCAATTCTGACCCTCTCGCAGATGTGCTGAGTCGGAGCTAATCGAGGATCAGTCAATGAGTGCCGTTGTTCGCCGGCTTTTAAATGGCTCCACTACATAAAAAAAAAGAAAAAACGGTAACAATGGGTGGTGCAGATGAATGGACTCCTTCTTACGGCGGGAGCGAAAGCAGGACGACTTTGACGGGGGTCAGAGCCTGCCGGCCCCTTCATGCTAACATGTTAGCGTATTGCTAGCACCTGCTTACAAACAACAAAGTTGAATATTCACCTTCCAAACATTTTGGGCATACAAACACGTCCGTTTTAGTGAAAACATTTTCAAGTCTCAATTTAGATTTGTGTGCCACGTTGTGCCACAATATGCTGGGCAGCACTGAGCATTACTGGGAAAAATGCAGCTTAATTCAAAACAAGAAGAAGAGGGAGACACGGTCACCAAATATTGTTGCAACTTTTGACTTGGAAAAGAAGGTTGGTACGGTTGCGGGCGTGCATCGCAATGTGGGTGCTTTGCCTCGGGGAGGTCACAGGGTGCACCAACCACCTGACCCGACACCAGTCAATATGACATACTTGACGCTATGCGCTCACTATGAATTCGACAACACATGTGGGACACGTGATGGTCAGGCTATGGAGATACCTCAGGAAAGAAATTCTGGATTTTGTCTGGATTATTTGACAAACATTGGACCAAAGCAACCGGTGAAAATCCTTGACGGCAGCCAGTCTTGACACAGCAGCAAACGTCAAATGTTTACATGAGTGTCGCCTGCGCTTCGACGCGGCAACACTGGTGAACTTTCCACTCAGATTGGGCGCAGACGCATCTATGGCGAGGAGATGCGGAAACAAACATGCGCTCCATAGTTTATCGCAATGCTGGGAATGGAAGGAAGCGTGCTGAGATAGCATCCGCGTGGAAGAATAGAAATGTTGCTGCTAAAACAATTGTCCTTTTAAAACAATACACAATGCAAAAACAATAGTATTTATGCCCCAAAAAACACATAAAAGCTGAGAAAGCATCAGGTACAAAAGTCGACGACAGAAACGTAAAATTTGTATGGGTTTACAGTATATGACCAAGTCCTAAATGAGAGTTGCGCACCTTCGGTGTCGTACCGTGTTGTTCCACAACATGACGGGTGGCAGCACTGAGCTCTACTAGAAGAGATGCAGCGAGTATCGTTGTACGCTTCGTTAGTAGGTGTGTAGGTGTTAAAGTAGCAGTTGTTTGAAAGTTGAGAATTAGCCTAACATCTATGCGAATTGCAGTTAGCCCGTCTATGGCTTTTTGCATTGCACGTTAACATTCAGCTAGCGCACTTTTGTTTGGTTGAACATTTTGGTTTTTAATGTACACTATTTAATTATTTTTTGTTTTATGTGTCAGTTCAATTCATGAAATCGAATTAGGAAACATTTATCCTTATTATTTAAGATTTTTCAGTCTTGTTTTTGCTCGCACTGAGCCTCCAGTGGGCTTTTCCTTTGATCATTACACACGTGTAACATTACACTACACACACACACACACAAACAAAAATAGTCCATGTGTGCTTGCAAGGCTACTGTCCTCTTCACTGTATGTCGAGCCCAGATTATGCAACACGATGGAGGGAAAGGCCACAGGGTGCATGTGCGTGTTTGCGTGTGTGCGTGTGTGTATGTATGTGTGAATACTCAATAAAATGCATGCAAACAGCTTTAGTTAATGTGTGTGTCAGCCCAGCGTCGCTGTTGTGACATTGATTTAACTTTGACCTTAAAAATGACCTTTGGCATCAGATTGTAACGCAAAAAAAAAATAAAATCAGATAAAAATAAAGATGGCATGTGTGCGTGTGTCACATGACAACCCCCCCGGCGAGGTCATCCAGCTGTCACAACAGATTAAAAACAAAAGACAAAATGCAGCGTCACTATGATAACAAGTCTATGGAAAAAAATTTGCTCCTGGATTTATTATGCCAAACTCAACAGAAATCAATTAAAAACATGTTTAAATTTAATTTGAATAATAAATGTAATAGTCTCCTATATGTATTTTAGATGTAAATAATAATGTTAATAAAATAATGTTCTATTATTTTTAGTTATTTTTTAATATTGTTATTACTGTTACAAATAATACTGATCATTGGTTAATTATTTACAAAATAAATACTTCAGATAATAATTTGTATATGTATATATTACACAGAATCAATCCGTGTTATTTATATTTGATGTTATTTATTCTTTATTTATTTGTAACAAATAATACTGAAATGTACATATTTGTTATTTGTTGTTTATAGATATTTTATGAAAGGCTATTTTTCTTAAATTTGTTTTCTTAGAACCAAAGCAAAACATTGCAGGTAGCTCACATTTGAAAAAAAAAAAATTATGGCAAAATTGGGATTTCAAGTTGGAGGTGTGCACCTTGTCGTCACAGCGGAGTGAGAAGACGACTTGACACGCAAGCTACAGATGTCACGTCTCACGGGCGTCCTCACAGGAGTGGATCAGCAAGGTCAAAGGTCAAGCGTTGTTCCAGCTCTTTTAATAAAAACAACCGGTACGACTTAAAGGGGTCCGCGTACATTCGCATCAACTACACAGCACATTGGCACTCAGGCTAGCTGAGTTTTTACACAAATTTGTTCAGCTATTTGACAGCCAATAACAAGAAAAATACATTAATTAGCTTCCATGCGCTTAGACAGAGGTTAGCTTCGCATTAATGCTAACATTTCAAACCGTTTAAGAATTCTACAAAGAGTAAGAGCAAATCTGATGCTACTGTGCTTGTAGCAAGGTTAGGTTAGCTTTCATGCTACGTCAAGCAGGCTATTTAATAGCTGCTAACAAGCAAAATGTTATTTTGCCATTTTCTTGCGCTTGGAGAGAGTTAGCTTAGCTGCTAATGCTAATATGCAACGCTTTTTCAAGGATTACATGAAATGAAAGTGTTAACTAGCTCTTGTTAACACTAGCAAGGCTAGATTAGCTTGTATACCACATTGCCAAGCAGTTAAATGGCTAATAACAAGAAAAATGCATTCATCAGGGTTTTCTTGCACTTGGAGAGATTATTTTAGCTCTAATGACAAAATGTCAAGCTTTTTCAAGGATTAGACATTGCTAGATTTCTAAGAGCGGACAAGATAACTTAGCTTTCATATACACTACAAAACCTGCTAATTAGCTCACTTGTGGAGAAGTAAGCTAAACTGCTAAATGCTAGGATCACAAATGTTTTCAAGGATAACACAAAGCTCTTGTTGCGCATATAGCAAGGCTAGGTCAGCTTTTATGCTATGTATCTAATCTTTTTAACAGCTAATACAAAGAGAAGAGAGGCTAATTAGCTTTAATACGTAAATAAATGGTTGATTAGCTCTTCTTATGTGTTTAGTTTCTATGCTAAAATATCAAGCTTTATAACGAATTACATAATGTGTTGATTGGCTCTTGCTAGCTTATAGATAGCCTAATGTTAGCCTTTATGCTAAGTCACCAAACAGGCTTATCTAAACAACCTCCTTGGCTTCTATAATTAAATAATACAATTATATGAGCAGAATTTACACTTAAGAGCTTTTTAACAAAATATACAACCCAAAAATAATGATAATCAGACAAGCTAACATAACCTTTATGTTACAAACCACTCGACACAGATTTCCTTTTAAAACCGATTTATTAAACTGGTCAAATGTCCACTTGCTAAATATAGAACAACAAAATGACAAACAATTTCTGGACGGGGCTTGACAACCACTGGCATAATTTTTAAATAATTGTAATAAGGCATCTAATTTGTCCTTGAAAAATATGAATCACAATCTCTCTTTAGTACATTGGTTGAGAAATAAAGAGGAAAAGATGAGCTTTTGCATTCTTCTCCTTCTTGGCATCTTTTTTAAAAATCTAAATGGCACACTCTTCTTGACACATTCAATTTCAGTCAAATTACTTTCCAGAGTAAGACTTACTCAGTTTGCATATGTTTTATAAACACACACAAAAAGGATGACACATAAAAAGGCTTTGGAAGCTAGCCTGGTGTCGTGCAGTCATGGCGCCGGACCTAAATCCGTAAGAAGCCACAGTGCACATTTGCAGAGTGGATGGCACAGTGATGGCAGACGCCCACTAAGTGCTCCTGGGGCAATGACACAATTCCACGAAGGAATGAATGTTGGACGGAGGAGAGACACGTGAGCGGCGGAGATCGGTGTCGTTCCGTGCCAAAAAGGGAACGGGAGGCCAGTGGGGGTAGAAAAAGGGCAACTGGGGTGTGCGGAAGAGTGGGGGAGGGAAGCAGCGATGCCAGGGTGTCTGTGTTGTCTGAGCTGGAATTTGAATTTGCAACACTCGTTTTTTTTTTTTTTTGCATCATCACACTTAATGAAAAAAAGAAACCCATCACGTGAGTATACGCGTCAGTTTTTTTTTCAAACTGAATATTTTTCGGCTTGAAAAAAAACGACGTAGATTCTTTTGTTTTTAAAGTTAGGATTTCTATCTCTAACATCAAAATTTTTTAAAATTTGACATCTACAAAATATTCCACATCACCATCAATTCAGCAACAAACAATTCGATATAGAGATACATGTCAAAAATTCTGCTATCGAAATCCAGTTTGAATTTCTAATTTTTTTTAGCACCAAAATCAAACTTTTAATCTTAAAAAGCATAAAAAAAATGAAAAGGAATTTAAAAAATGGACATAAATTAAACCTAATAAAATTCCAATTTGAAATTCTGTACTTGATGCAAATTTATACCCAGTTTTTCTAGCTGTCCAATGTTGTTGCTTTTTTAAACGAGATTTTGGATGAAATTCAAAGTTTGATTTTGGTGCTGAAAAATGTCAACTTTCCAAATTCCAACTCAGATGTGCCGTACTTGCGTCATCAGGTGGGGCCGTGGCGTTTGTTCACTTGAAGCAAGATCGCACTTGGCGGCCTTTGAGCGGCTGTGGGGGCCGGTAGTTGTCCACCATGCAGCATTCAGGCTCGCCCTCGGCCGAGAACAGCAGGCCGCGGAATTTGTCCATCTGCGGAGAGAAGAAAGACGAGAAGATGACGACGGCAACGACGAGTGTGGTCCAACACGCATCATATACTGTTGTTTTTGCACAAATGCTGGCATTTACAGGTACGTGTCAATACATTAAAATCGTGTCAAAAGCTTCATTTAGTTAGGTAGTGCAACTGAAAAAGTGAAACTCAAATCTATAGAGATGCACTACAGAGTGTAGTGAAACAGTTCATTTTTTAAATACTGACAGAAAACAAACAAAAACAAATGACCATCTCTAGAAACTACAATATTACGTAACAAACAATCAAGAAACTATGAAAATGTTTTTTAAGGGAGAAATTAGGCAGAAATTTGCCCTCTGAAAAGTATTTTCCCAAGTATTTAATGAATCTATATCATGCATGAGTACTGAAATAAATGAACTTTTCGTAGCATATTCTAATTTAGTGAGATGTACCCGTGCTCAACTGCAGACGGGGGAGGCATTTTGGGAATACTGGCATTTTTTTAAAATGGGATTTTACATGATATAAGCGCTGTTGAGTTGAGTTGAGTGCTTCAGTGTAGTACCACGTTGTGCCGCAACATGCCGGGCAGCACTGAGCTCTACCAAAAGAGATGAGATGCAGCAGAGTAAAGAGCAACATAAAAAGGCAGGGAAGGTCTCCTCGAAAGTAATAGTTGTTGTTTCCGCAGAGCAGAGAGAACATTCTGGCCGCTTGCGAGTACTGTTGTCTGCTCTGTTTGTATGTGTTGCTGCGCCACGTGCGTTAAAGGAGCAGTGGTTTCAAGGTTTACAATGACTGTAACATTTATGCTAGTTTCCGTGAGCCTGTTTATGGCATTTGGTTGGAGCGTCTGGCTCACAGTTCTGAGGAGCGGGGTTCAAGCCCCGGCCCCGCCTGTGTGGAGTTTGGATGTTCTCCCCGTGCCTGCGTGGGTTTTCTCTGGTTTTCTCTGGTTTCCTCCCACATCCCAAAAAACATGCATGGTAGGTTAATTGACAACTCTAAATTGCCCGTAGGTGTGACTGTGAGTGTGAATGGTTGTTTGTTTGTATGTGCCCTGCGATTGGCTGGCAACCAGTTCAGGGTCTTCTCCTGCCCGAAGATAGCTGGTATAGGCCTCAGCACGCCTGTGACCCTGGTGAGGAGAAGCGGCTCAGAAAATGGATGGATGGATGGAACATATTAGAATGTTGAATTCTCTTGTGTTTGGTTTCAGTTTTACAGTAAACTTGAAGCTTGAAGCAAGCACACTTTGTCTTTTGTTTGGATGACTGAGCGAGTCTTCTTTTGGCTTTCTCAAAGTGATGCTATATGATAGTCTCCCATTTCTTGACAGCAAGAGAGCGAGAACAGGTGCTAGAGAATACTGAGAAAATTTGTCTTTTTCAAAGTCTGTTTTCATCGCCTGTGTGAGGGGTAAAACTGACATTTTTATAACCCTTACACACAGGAAAGCTAGCAAAATCAATCGCATTATTTATAGTATTTCCCAAAACGTCTGGCTTCTGTGTTTAGCGAATGGCCGCTCTTTTTTCTGTGCGCAACTGAACTCAACAACGAGACGTTAGTGCGTCGCACCTGAGCCGAGCTGACTCCGATGGGGTCCTTGCACACGATCCAGGTGACGCTCTCCAGCAGAGGGGGCGTGGTCAGGGAGCCCTCGTACGTCCAGTAGTCCAGGCGGGCGGGCAGCAGGCTGCTTGGGTCGAAGCCCGTGAACGTCGTCTGCTTGCCCTAATTAAATAATAAAATAAAATAAAATAAAAGCAAGCCATTAACACTGCTTGACGCCGACCCATGTGCGGAAAACGCGGTCGCCTGGGGAACATACTTTGGTCTTGATGGCACCAAAGGTGTCCAGAACCTTCTGGAGGCTGGCGTTTTCATTTCCAATCTAAGAGAAAACGCAACAACTCCTCATGATGTGATTTTGGAAGCTGCGTTGTCATTTTTCTTACCAACCTGCAGGAAAACGCCCACCACGGCCAGTCCGTTGGGTTTGCTGGCGGCCTCGCCGAAGTTGGCGTATTTGGTGTTCCAGTGAACCAGATGCAGCTGCAAACGGCCAAAGAAATGAAAATCAGCGATTATTATCAGCTCACACCAGAAAGACAAAACTTTGACAAATTCAATAAACAACCAGGTGGACGAGCAGGTATAAAAAATACTAAAGGAATTTTGCTCGCCGTATAACATGCATGAATAGACACGTTTTGCCAGGTGTCGCTCGTTCCAAGTGTGTGTATTTTGTAATTTATGTGTTATATCGTTCAATAAATGGCTGCCAGTGCATCTGTGAGTCGATTTTCGCTCTCCTTCTTTTTCACTTCATTTGCACGGCGGCGTAGCTGAATCTGGCTCGGAACTCAAATTTTGGCTCGCAACACAAGGCAAAACAAACAAACAAATTGAACGAGTGATGGCTCGTAACTGGAAAAACCCGGAAGCTGGGGCCCCGCTAAGCGGGGCGCGACTGCCACGCTCCTCACCTCGGCGGGGTACTTGTTCCCGGCCACCGTGTGCTCCGAGCCCCTGTCGTCGGAAGCCCCCCAGTGGAAGTGGAACTGCTTGAGCCGGTACACCCCTGACACCGGCCCGCCGCTCAGAACTGCGCACGGAAAGACAGAGAGAGAGAGAGAGAGAGAGAGAGAGAGAGAGAGAGATGTTAGTATAACATGTAATAATGGCAGCTCCTCTTTTGCGATGTGTCATACTTCTATTTAAATTTGGCCCACGGGATGCATGACTAAAGGCCGCAAAGCAAACCCAAAGGTGGAAAAAGGCACAATGAAAGATTGAAAATGAGAGCGTTTATATTGGCGCCACAGCAGCTGGCTGCGGCAGATTACGTAACCCTAATCTCAATTGGAAAACACACGTGTAATCTGGATGAAAAGAGCTAAAAAAGAACAACTCAAATCATCGATTTGGAGCTGCACTGAAAACAACAAATATTCTTGTGATAGTCTGAATTTTGGACTGTAAATTTGCAACTTTGTCATTTTAAAAAATCGAATTCACTACACTTTATGTGACAAAGTTGTCACTTTACAAAAATAAAGTTGACAATTGTAGCTTTATCCTCAATATATTACTTATTATTATCTTTTTTTTTCTGGTAAAATGATGACTCTCGCATTACAGCCTTTTACTGGCAATATTATGACTCATAACATTACAACTTTATTAGTTATAAAAACGTTTTCTGTAAAAACTACAAGTTGATACCCAGAAATGTTTCTTTAGGCTGTTTTTTTTTTGGTCATAATAAAAAAAACATAGTTATTACTTTGTTTTTGTAAAACAACTTTATTCTTGCAATAACACATCTTATTTTTGTAAAATTTTTCACAATGTACAATTTCTTTGAATATAAAGTATATATATATATATATATATATATATATATATATATATATATATTACTTGTAAAACGTAGTGAGAAAAATAAGTCCTAATAATGTCTGAATTTCTTTGGAATTTTACGAGTTGTCATTTTCAGCAAATAAAAGCATAAAGTCCGCGTATTTAACGGTCCATGCAGCAGGAAGGAAATCTCATTGTACACCGAATTTCTCCGCACGTCCCCCCCCAAAAAAATATATGGGGGGTTGATGACGTCATATGGCCTAAAATAACAGCTAAAATGTGTGCAGGCGTACCGGAGCTGTCCTGGTCGTCCAGGAAGGTGACCTGGAAGGAGTGTCCGTTGTTGAGGATCTCCAAGCAGGTGCCGGGGTCGTACTTGAGGCTCAGCGGCTTGAGCGAGCCGTCGAACGACGCCAGGCCCGGCTCGATGTCGATGGGCGACTGCCGAGGACCGTCGGCGATGGGAAAACTGGCGGACCACTTGTCCGGACCTACAATTGCAAACACAAATGCAACATCTGCGCGTGCAATTGATGATGCCGGATGATGATGATGATGACGGATTAGGATGAAAGTGACGCTCACCGTTCTTGGCAGCGTAACCCCACGCGTGAGACATTTGGTCACCTTCTTTCCTTCTTTCTTTCTTTCTTTTCTGCAGATTGAGCGCTGCTGATGATGCCCGCCGCCACCTGACAGCTGCAAGTCGCCTTATATATAGATGCACGCGGACACCCCACCCACTCCTCCTCCTCCTCCTCCTCCTGCACCGGCTTTCCAGACGTGCTGCAGTCCGACAGCGTCCGCGTCTTCTCTCTCTCTCTCTCTCTCTCTCTCTCCTCTCCCGCGGTGCACGTGATCTAACCCAACGGGGCTACCCGAGCCGAGGCCGACGCGTGGGTCGGTCCGGGTTTCGGTAATTCCATGCACGTCCTCGTGCGCTCCATTCCGAAACACAAAAAGAAAAGTGTCTTTCATTTCAACGCCCTCTTTATGACGCCTCGCCTCCATCCACGTATACGTCAAAGCGGGGCCGCGATAATCAGGAGAAGAAGAATGATGACAATTATAATAAAAAATTTCAGAACCGAGCCGAGAGGAGGAGAAGTCAAAAGTCCAAACTCGGAATAACGAGGCGCTGCCAAGGCCTGACCTTCAGCATAGACTGACAAATTGCAGGGTTCGTGCAAAGCAATGCCGAGTGTGCCGTTAACCCGTTACGAGGCGTCGCTGCGCTGCAACAGCACCCCCTGCAGGCAGACGATGAAAACGCAGTCTTAGAGGAACGCCAACGCATAAACACATACGAGTAGGTGGATTGTCACGTGAATGACAGAAGGCCGAACATTTTTTTTTTGATTTTTTTTTTTCAAAACAACCGGAAATCCTAGTTCCTCTTCCCGAGCGAAGTAGCTCTTCCAACGTTTTGCACATTCAAGGGACGACACACACGTTTTTTTCTTCTAAATTGTCAATCATTTACCATTGCTTCAGAAAATACAAAGCGAAGATTAAACGAAGCAGATCATTTAAAATCTGAATAAAAGACGAGAAGCCGTATTTGCCTCGTGTTTTTATAATGCAGTGACGTCACATGTCATTCCTTGTGTCTGCTGAAAGTGAAACAAAAGCCAGCTGACGACCTTAGTTAATTTTCAGATGTAGAGACTAGAAAGCCAGGCGTCGGCGCGTCTCGTGTTGATGGCGTCATCAAGAATGGACTCCAAGCGCTCGGTAAAAACACCAAACAACGTGTACCCACACGGTGCGTCCTATTTTCTTTCTTTTTCTTTGTTTAATGATTAATTAATTCAAAAGGAACACGCGAAGTAGATCGCGGCACTCTTTCTTTTCAGCGTCAGCTTCGTTCGATAAAACCATGGATAACATGTAGAATACGTGCACTTTGAGCATGTAGCATTAGCCCCCCGGGAGAACACAAGTCATACTGTCATAATATATCATCAATATTACAAAACAAAATCATTGAATAACCCTTACAATGCGTAACACAAGACCCCAGCAATTGTATGAATTACAATGCCGTTGTTATCTGACTGCTTTTTGTATGTTATTAATCATGAATGATAATTGGTTTTCTTTTTGTGTTTCTTAGTAGGTCACATGGGTAAAAACAAACAAAAAGGCAAAAAACAGCCAAATGTCTTCCAAGTGGCAGCAAACAAGCACTTGAAGGCCAAAAACAAAGCCAAACCCATCCGGACTACGCTTAAGCACGTAAGGTCCATTTTGCCTCCTTTTAAAAATCACTATACTAAATCTACTCTTCTTCTTATCCTCTTTGACAGATCAACGCCATGAAGAACGAGAAGGTGGAGAAACTGAACCAGATCTTCTGGGAAGTGCAGGGGGACGTGAGCGGCGTTTCCAAACGTGTCGCCTCGCAAGCAGAGAAACCGCCGCAGCAGGTGAAATCCAGCGCCCATTGAGTTAAACACATCACATTCATAAATGTCATCACCTTTTGCCCTCTTTAGATTGTCAAAGAGCCGCCAAAGGAGGCGGTAAATGTTGACAATGCTGCTCAGCTCTTCTCTCAACTCTGATGGATTTTCATCATCATCATCATCATCATGTGAGCAATAACATCTTGAACATAATAAAACATTCACTAGACTGTAAATAACCATAACAGTTGTTGCTAGAATATTATATAAGAGCGGTTGTTTCTTGCTTTCATAAAAGCTGCAATGCCAAACCTAGCCGCTTTCAATCATGTTCAAACCAATAAATGTAAGGACCGCAATTCAAGCAAAAGCAGAGCTTCCCGGGTGCTTAAATTCTGTAAAATGTTTTTTTGTGTGTGTTGTATGCTTCGAAAATAGCATGCAATTGCTGAACCATTTCTGATGAAATATTATATGCTCAAATCTGGGTTGTATAAATTGTGATTTCCAATTATCTCACCTCATTCTGCGAATAAACAATTGTTTGGGGGCATTTTTAATAATTTTTTTCTGCTCTGTCAAAATCTTCAGTTTGTTTACAGTTTAGGTGACGCGAAAGCTTGAAATGTGAACCAACAATGCTGCTGTTTTCATCGAAATAAAGATCTACCTTATATGCAACACACCAATTGATTTCAAAAGAGCTTGAATTTTGACTGAAGTGGTTAAAGTTATAGAACAAAATTCAGCTTTCTGAGCAGTTAGATTTCTGGTGAAATTAGTCAAACAGATGCAAGGTGCAGAAAAAGCTTGACAATTAGCATCAAAGAAAAAATGGTGGCCGAGGATGTTATTTATTCACCCCGCAGATAACGGTGATGATGGCGTATTCATATCAAATGGAAAAATAAATGCAGTCAAGCCACGTTTCTCGTGGCGGGATATGATACGGTCCAGGACTCACCCGCGATATTCTGTTATGATCAACATGTTTTCCGAATATCACGGTCCTAAGTCCAAGTGGCAGCAGGGGCTGCATTTTTCAAGAAATGTATCCCTTTTCATGGGATTCACAATGGATCTTGTATGCAACACAACTTTATTTTTAAAATCGAAATTCAATTATGGAGCGAATCCTGAGGGCATGAAGGGGAACTCACGCCCACTCTGCAAGTGTGAGATCGAGATGCTGTGTGATGCGTCGAGAGCAGTGATGTTTTGGGGCTGTCGTTGGGCAACGCAGACTTTCAACTCTCTACAAAGATTTTCAATGGGCTTGAGATCTGGAGGCCAACTAGGCCACGCCAGGACCTTGAAATGCTTCTTACAAAGCCACTCCTCCCTTGCCCGGGCGGTGTGTTTGGGATCATTGTCATGCTGAAAGACCCAGCCACGTTTCATCTTCAAGGCCCTTGCTGATGGGAGGAGGTTTTCACACAAAATCTCACCATACATGGCCCCATTCATTGTTTCCTTTCCACGAATCAGTCGTCCTGGTCCCTTTGCAGAAAAACAGCCCCAAAGCATGATGTTTCCACCCCTGTGCTTCACAGTAGGGATTGTGTTCTTTGGATGGAACTCAGCATTCTTTCTCCTCCAAACACAACAAGTTGAGGTTTTAGCAAAAAGTTCTATTTTGGTTTCACTGACCATATGACATTCTCGCCATCCTCTTCTGGATCATCCAAATGCGCTCGAGCAAACTTCAGACGGGCCTGGACATGTACTGGCTTAAGCAGGGGGACACATCTGCCAATACAGGATTTGAGTCCCTGCATGGCAACATAGTGTGTTACTGAAGGCAGCCTTTGTTACTTTGGTCCCAGCTCTCTGCAGGTCATTCACTTGTTCACCTGCTTACCTATTGCAGATTCAGTCTTCCCAGCCTGGTGCAGGTCTACAATTTTGGTTCTGATGTCTTTTGACAGCTCTTTGGTTTTGGCCATAGTGGAGTTTGGAATGGGATTGTTTGAGGTTGTGGACAGGTGTCTTTTATACTGATAACGAGTTCAAACAGGTGCCATTAATACAGGTAACGAGTGGAGGACAGAGGAGCCTCTTAAAGAAGACGTTACAGGTCTGCCAGAGCTAGAAATCCTGCTTGTTTGTAGGTGACCGAATGCTTATTTTCCACCATAATTTGCTAATAAGTTTTTTAAAAATCAATGTGATTTTCTGGATGATCTCTCATTTAAATGGGAGAACTTGCACAATTGGTGAAATACGTTTTTGCCCCACTGCATGGATCTCACATAAGTATGCACAGCAAAAAACACGGCAGGGTATATTTGCACCAGATGCAGTTAATTAAAAAATTGTAAAACAAACGTTGGTAATGTCAATAAACTTCCAAGTAGTGGTGGGCAAGTGAAGCCTCATGAAGCAATTGTCCCGAAAAAGCTTCAAGACGTCAGTGACGGTGACATCTGGTGGACAACTGAAGCCATAGCAACCGCTAAAGAGCACGACTGACGCACTGGCACCGTTTCTTTCCCATGACAGCAATAAAAGTTCAGAAAAGTCTGTATGGTCATTCAAGTGTTTTGTTCATTCATCCCACATAATGATGATATCGCCATTCCAATAAAATATGCAGACGCTCTCCCCCATACTCTAACACAGTGGTCCCCAATCCCCGGTCCGTGGACCGGTCCGGGCCGCGAGCCATTTGTTACCGGGCTGCAGGGAACAAATGAGCGGTAGCCCATTCTTTTACGCTGCAGTAATAACTGGGTATTTACCCAGTAACTAGATTTAGCCACAGCCAGTCCGTGAGAGGAAAAAATGCCTACTCTAAACCGGTCCGCGGTGCCAAAAAGGTTGGGGAACACTGCTCTAAAACACAATCCAGATGAATCCAAAGAATAAATGCAAATTATATTAAGGGTTAAATGTTGGCTAAGGGTTTATTTTGAGCTTTGAGCTTTATTTAAAAAATGCACTAAAAGCCCCTAACAGGATTAGAGATCCTTCCTACTTTGCAAATGACCATGGTGTTGGGAATTCAGAAACGGTTTTCTCAAGGAAAATCTTTAAATATAATGGTTTGTCATTTGGGGACTTGTATGGTTGACTTGGAATGATTATTCAGTTATGGAAACATAAAATGTATGCCATAAACTGCATTAAACCATGTATGACATAAACTGCATTTGGTGGTATGAGATCAAAACGATCCCAAACTTTAGTACGTCGCTTATTGGTGGTACTCGCCATGAAACTTGCCAAAATTCTCTGACTCTCCGAATCTCTTATCTCCTCACAACCCAATTTTGAAGCATCATGATGCATTTTATATCGCTAGTATGGCGTCAAACCTGTCAAGCTGTCATTGGCTCACAATGCGTTGAAACGCCCTGAGCCAATGACACACGCTGAAAGACTGCGAACCAATGAAAAGCTTGGAAACATTTTGAAGAAATGAAGTGCGAAGCGAAACAGTGACGGCATTGAAGCGTCGAACGCCATCGGTCACGTGACACCGTTTCCAATCACTCCGCTTGAGGAAGACTGAGACACAAGCTCCAAATCATTGGTATCATTTGCCCATCACTACTTCCAAGTTAAAAAAAAAACAAAAAAAACATGACTTTTCTCTTTTTTTTGGATTGAAAAAAGAAGAAGCATTGAACCAAATCATAAATGCTGTGCATTGTTGCACCTCTACTGAAGAGCTCTCCTTTAGAAAAAGTATGACGCATCTCTCATTCCCACGAGCGTGTAGCTCAGGGTGATCATCGTCCGAGCTCAGCGTTATGAACATGGCAATCTGAAAAGGGCAGAAACCACGAGGTCGGGATCAGAACACAGCGGACACATTCAGGATCTGAGAAATCGCAGGATAGACTGCAATCACAACGCTTGGAGCGAAGAGATAAGAAGAGCTCGAGATCAAAGGAAAGGTATCTCCGATGAACTCCTTGACCGCCGTGGACGTTTCTTGTTCGTCAACTGGAATCCAAGCGTATTGTCGGGCTGCTGCTTCAGCACCCTGAGTCCAGCCCGTGTGTGTGTGTGTCATGAGTGCTTTGCAGGGTTGACGTGCCGCACCTTGTCCTCCTAATTACGCCTGATTGCTTTTAAGAAGCTGTGGGACTCCAACTCGTCGCCGGACTATCAACGCTCCACGTCGAATTCGTAGCCTAACCACCTTGCCTAACTTTTTGCTTCCCGAGGACCTCGTGAGTTTATCTCTACCTCATTCTCGTTCTTCGTCCCCAGTCTGCCATCTGCCCTCGGTCCCTGCATGCCGGTGCTCACCTCTTGCGGCCCACCGACAACCCGGACTCCGTCCTCGTTCAACCCTGCCAATCCCGGATTTAGTTCTCAAGAGTTTCTTTGTTCGCTTCCGAGCTGCAATCAACTTTTGTTCACAAACTCGCCTCCGTGTCCTCTCTGCATCTGGGTCCAACTTGCAACCTGAATCCTGACACGTTCTCTGCCGCCGACACACAGACGGTGACCGAGGGTCCTTAAAAAGTCTGACATATTTATTTTTTTTTTTACATAAAAGGCCTTTAAAAGTAGTAAATTCAGATCAGATGGGTTTTAAACGTGCTTTAGTCACCGTGAGAATATCTGGTAAACAGAATAAACTATTCTCATCAAATCCCATCCCGTGCTGCCATTTAGATCGTGTGACGCAAGGAGTTTGCTGGGAAATCCATTGTCGTCATCTGACATTCGAACAGCTTGTGACGCTCCGGCAACGGTTGGAGCAGAAGTGATCTGGGTGCTGAGGCCGGTGACGAGCCGTCAATCGTTGCAGATCAAATGAGGGAATAGAGGACGTGTTCGAGGCCGTGTATCCAGACTCCGTGTTCGTACAGGCATTTTTTACATGTGGATGAGTCAAAACGAGGTACGTGGGCAAATTTGGATGGGCCATGCTTATTAAAAAACAACTCATAGCTGAAGTCAAATAGCGCGCCTGAACGTGTAATGGCGACTCCCTCCTTGACCACTTCTGCGGGCATGACAATACCATTGGCATATAGAGTAGCTGCCTGTTAATGGCAGGAAAGAGTTAATTGTCAAGCTGAGACAAGCACCCTGAACACGTTATCACACGTTATAGTCGCGCACACTGTTGTTGTATATTGTAGTCAAGTGTATTTACATTTTATCTGCAAGTGGCTACATTTTCAGTCGAAGTACTGCAGGTGAGGGAAAAAAAATTGCGGGTAGCAAAGTTTGTGAAAAAATGTATTTAGGTAGTCTCCATTTTCGTTGAGGGAGTTAGCACCTCTGCCTCACGGTTGTGGGGACTGCGGTTCAAATCCCGGCCCCGCCCGTGTGGAGTTTGCATGTTCTCCCCGTGCCTGCGTGGCTTTTCTCCGGGTACTCCGCTTTCCTCCCACAGTCCCCAAAAATGTGTGTGCAAGGTCAATTGAAGACTCTAAATCCCAAAAAACATGCATGGTAGGTTAATTGACAACTCTAAATTGCCCGTAGGTGTGACTGTGAGTGCGCATGGTTGTTTCTATATGCCCTGCGATTGGCTGGCGACCAGTTCACGGTGTAACCGGTTATTTGGCTGAATTGAAATATCCACCCAAATAGTTGTATTTATTATTATTTTTTTTCACCTCATCCTTAACAAGTGTGCGGCCAGTGTCCTGAAAAACAGGCAGCCGTGTCGCATTGCCCAGAAAACGTACAGGATTTGGGAATCTGGACGACTTGGGCCTCGCCTCGGGAGTGCCAGCTCAAAAAGGGACCTAGATCCAGGTGGCGCTGACACTGTTGAGGGTCACATGACATGAGATAAATGGCATCATCCTTCCATCAAAATACACAGTGTAAGTGTTCCTCAAAAATCAGACAAGTTTAGCTCCTAAAAAGTACTTTGGGTAGGATTGGAAGCCTCTGTAACATTATGCAGTTTGAAAATTAACGCTGCGCTTAAATAATAGAAATGTATGGCACATAAAATTTCAGTAGCACTTGTACCTAACTAAAAGTTAAAAAAATAAGTTCTTATCGGGACAATGACAGACAGACAAAACAGACAAAGCTCATGACAGCTGCTCTGCAGTACTGTTGTTGGAGCTTGGGTGGCGCTGTGTGGCCTCTCGTTTGGATGCAATACACAATGTCAACGCTAGATGGGAGGAATACCTACACAGTGTCCCTTTCAGCAGGACTGATTGCAAATGTCTGTCAAGCTCCTGAAGTTTGCAGATGACACCACTGTCATCGGCCTCATCAAGGACGGTGACGAGCCTGCATATCGACAGGAAGCGGAGCGGCTGGAGCTGTGGTGCGGCCGACGCAACCTGGAGCTGAACACGCTCAAGACGGTAGAGATGATCGTGGACTTCAGGAGGCATCCTTCGCCACAGCTGCCCCTCACGTTGTCCAGCTGCCTTGTGTCAACCGTCGAGACCTTCAAGTTCCTGGGAATTACAATCTCTCAGGACCTGAAGTGGGCGACCAACATCAACTCCGTCCTCAAAAAGGCCCAGCAGAGGATGTACTTCCTGCGGCTTCTGAGAAAGCACGGCCTGCCACCGGAGCTGCTGAGACGGTTCTACACAGCGGTCATCGAATCGGTCCTGTGTTCTTCCATCACAGTCTGGTTTGGTGCTGCTACAAAAAAGGACAAACTCCGTCTGCAACGGACAATCAAAACTGCTGAAAGGATTGTCGGTACCCCCCTACCCACCATTGAGGACTTGCACGCTGCCAGAACTAAGACAAGGGCGTGCAAAATCCTCTCGGACCGTCTGCACCCCGGTCACCAGCTCTTCCGGCTCCTTCCCTCAGGTAGGCGCTACCGATCAACGCAAACTAGAACTAGTAGACATTCCAACAGCTTCTTCCCTCTTGCGATCAACTTCTTAAACACCTAACCTATAATTCCATTACAACAAGCTGGAATTTTTATTTATTTATTTATTTTTTGACTTGAGTTCGTTGTCACATTTCTGTGGGGCCAATTATGTATGACTCGTGCACTCACTGTAGTTGTCTCGCCACGCTGCACTATTTGCATATACTGGCCACTCATGCCAGAGTAGCATCTGCTCCATTTGCACACTGATTGAGGAGTATCTGTAACATTTGCACAACCAACATTGTCCCAGATGATCGCACTACTCGTCACCAAATTCCTTGTGTGTTTTGGACATACTTGGCAAATAAAGATGATTCTGATTCTGATGTATTGTACTAAAAAGGTCAACGCAACGGAACTGTACTTAGGCAGTGATTCTTGTGCATACCACAAGGGGGAGCCTGCGCATCACTGCCATAGATCATTCCAGAAGAAGCTGAATGTGTTTTTACCTGAAAAAGACCTAAGCCAGGCAGATCTCCCGGGGCGGTCCTATGGTGCCTGGCGAAGGACAGCATCACCCTTCACACAAATCTGAAAATGAAAATCATAATGTGTGAAATCATCGTTGAAGAGGTCGTGTGTTGTTCGTCGTCTCAGTCGTAATCGCCTGCCAATCGCGGTCGGTCACCGTATTCATAAAAATGTGTATGCGAGCGAGCCCTTCGGTTGTTTGACCAAACACAGTTTGTCACACTATGACTTGGCAGCTGGGCTGGACCAAATTCCACAGCCAAGCGGCCAATTGGACGTAGCGACAGGTGATGCATGTGATGTCGCAACCAACAGGTAAGGACGGCTGCGTTGTTAGCACAGATTAGCATTGGCCAACAGCGTTACCAGCATGAACTTCAGAAATTAATGCCATCAAAATGTTCCGTGGTGGGCGAGACGGGGGGGAACGTGTGTGCACCGCACTGCTCCTGGCAGTCGGATTTCATGTGGCGTGCTTAAGACACTTGAGGGGAATGACTGCCCCCAGTGGACAGGTGTAAAGCAACACGTACACCTTCTATACGCTGAATGTTTGCATTTGTGCGAGGTGACCTGGACGCCCTTGAAGTTCACACGTAGCTCGATGAGGCCGGAGTCGTCGTTCTCTCGCACGGCCGTCGTCCGCGAACTCCATCCTTCGACGTGAGAAGAACGTGAGTGACCGAGACTTCCGAGCGTGCCTGCGTGTCAGGATGAGGCTCACTCTTGAGAAATTCACGCAAGTCCGTCGAGTCAGCATCTGCATATTTTTACAGGACCTTCCTGTACAAAATTATGGCAGTAATGACTGTGGTATATTCATGTTAATGGTAAGTGAAAGCTTGACTCGAGGGCAAAAAAAATGTCCAACAGTGATTTATATTCCAAACATGCAGCTATACCTTTCCTTCACTGGCATAAGACTCATCAGCTTTGTGATGTCATGCATAGAAAGAAAATCAGGTTTTGATGTATTTGCACATTTCGCAGTACTCCTGGTATACTGTCACGGGGGGTTCCATTTGATTTGACAGGTGTAAGTATGGCCGTCACCAATGGTGTAGCGGTCCACTTGTCTGACTTTGGCCACATCTGCGTTGGTGGTAGTGCACAATCTTATTGGAGAACCTGGAGATTGAAGGGTGCTGGTCTCTTAAACATTGAAGATCTATTAGGACGATGGGGCAGCATGTTTTGTAAATGTTTGAAATGAATCTTTGCAGTTACGGTTGCGGATTTGCGCATGATACCAACGAAGGCGCCCAGATGGCCAGCGGATCTCTGCGACCAATCTTCCGCATCTCCAGGAAGAGGAAATTTGAGATTGACATGGTAAAAGAGTTATGGATAATATTTCACAGACCCTAATTAAGTTTGTCTGTGGCTGGCAAGTTGTCATTGTTGTACATACATGTCCAAAATGTAATCTCCGTCCCATTCACTTGAAGGAACCTCAGATCTCTTTGATGCAAGCCAGTCAAGGTGCGGTCAAGTCCCATCTTTCAGGCACGCATCAATATTTAATTGTCGTAAACTTACGGAAGTGAAGCAGATTTATGAGCTGATGACAAACACGCACTGGCTAGTCATCAGACAAATCTTCATGGAGTGCCCACTTGACACTGTTCCATCGCTGACTAATTTGTGATTACTTTAGTGTTTTTGATGAACTTAAGACTTATGAAAGCCCTACAATGATCAAAGCGTTTTTAGTGTTAAAATTAGACCTTATACCCAGAAAAAATTTCACAGAAATTCCTATTTCGCGGGTGGTTCTGGCACGCAACCAGCATCAAGTAGGAGGTATCGCTGTATACTGTACATGTACACACATATATGATTTTTTTTTTGCATACAATTGGATCACTGGACTTTCTGATATTTGTTAAAAAAAAAAAAAAAAAAAAAAACCCCATGGTTTTTCATATGTAAACAATCAGGAAATGTGATTTTGTTAATGAAGACTTCAAAATGCTTTGTATTTGTAAAGGTAAATTGAAATTAAATCTTTATCATCCCATTTTATTTGATTAATTTGAGTATAATTTGTTTTAATTATTTGTCAATTTATTTTATAAACCATGTTTATTATTAGACTTTATTTTCTAAATATTTTGTATTATTTTTTTATGTAGATTTTTTACACATTTTTGGCGTTAAGGGAGTGCAATCCAACAAAGAAAAACACAAAACATGACAATTTGACTTTGCATTTGTAATTCAAATGAACACAAAAAATAAAAAAATATATAATTGAGATGTTTGGACCGAGTAAATAACAAAGAAGGCGTTTTAATTAAACGTGACACAAACTTTATTGACCTCATATGAACACAATGAGTTTGATATATATACACAATAAACAACAATAAACCTCATTTCCGTACAGCAATTTTCCTATATATACTGTACCATTATTTTTTCCCTCGCCTTTTCATAGATAAAAAGAAAATGCAAAGTACAGTAATCATGCCTTTTGATAAAAATATTTCTCCCAAAAAAAAAAGAATTTTTTTTCTGTACAACAGTTGAGGCCTATCGACAACAAACGGTCATTGAACTACTGTTGCCATGGTAACTACTACTCCCAGGCAATCAAAAAATGGACTAATGTAAGAAGCAATTGTTAAAAGCCTTTTTTTTTTGTCTTATTCTTGATTGGATTTGAGTTGCTGCTCTGTGATTTAAAGGGCCAGTGCACGCAAATCAACAACAGGGCGCCACTTTGGAGTTATTTACCTCCACCAAGGACAATTCCTTTGTTAGTTTTTTTGGGGAAAGGAAGGAAATGTTACACTTTGATGCTGATCTGGATAAAATAAATATTTTTCAGCATTTTTGAAATGAAGTTTAATGACCAAAATTAGAGACTGAGTCCTGACATGAATAGCAAAAAAAAACAAGCATCGTTGACAACCCCAAAACGTTATAATTGCCAATAGTAATGGTTGAAACCAGAAATACACCACAAACTATGATATTATTTCAAACTTATCTTACCACATGACCCTGAAAATAAACTGCTTACAGATAATTTAATTTTGACGAAATGCACCAGAAACACGCATGTTGTACGTGTCAATTCTGCAGGAAACTTAAAACTAAAAAAAAAACAACAACAACAACTTGAAGCAAGCACACTCGGTCTCTTATTTGGAGAACTGGCAGCGAGTCTCTTTCTTTCTTTGCTTCCTTCAAGTGATGTTGTCCAAATGAGTCTCTCCTTTTTGTGACAGCGAGAGAGTGAGAAGAGTTGCTCAGGAATACTTTGTAAAATGTGTCTTTTGAAATGTTGGTGTGTTTTAAAATGCTGGTTGTTAAAGTGATCAATAAAGCTAAGTTGAATGTTTTCATGTTTTGTAAAGCATGTGGGAGGGGTAAAAAAATAAAAAAATGAAAAAAACAGTGTAGAATGTATCGCCACCGTGATTCATTGTACTTTTGTGGACTTGTTGGGGGGGCGAATGTGAGTGCCGTGACCCTTGAAAGAGCAGCGCTCACTTCAAAATCCAGCAAGGCCTGCAATGCAAATGGAGAGCGAAGAGCCATAAAGCCAAGGTGATGATGATGAGGATTAGGTCTCCGACGAGTGCTGGAATGAGTCGGCCGAAGTCCGTCTGATCAGACGGACTTCAGTTTATGTCTCGAATGAGAAGCAGACCACGATGTTTCTTCTTGTCCATTTTGGCCAACAAAAAGACACGTCAGCATTTGAAAGTGGAATTTGATTAGATTAGATCTGGGATTCCTCACTTGTGGCACCCAAATTAAAATGTAAATGTAAAAAAAGTAATAATGACACGTTGACATTTGTTTATTTTGACCGTTTGGCATAAACTGAATATTATCAGCATGCTGAATTACAGCTTCATCAGCACTTTTTGGGCACCCTGAGAGCGCAACTATTTTTTGTAATCAATACACAAAATATAAAGAAATAGAAGGATTATGAATCAATAAGTATTCTTGTAAAATAGAACATTTTAACTATTAGGCTGACAAATCCAGGTCACATGGTGCCATCTACAACCATACAGACCGTTTTTCACCTTTCATGTTGGAAAATATTGATTAAAAGTGAAATTTATATCCAATGCAGCATATTTTGTTGTTGTTATGATCCTAGCAGACCATGAATTGTCGTCCCTCCACCCCTCCCCCCAAAAAGCATGAGGAGATTCCATTTTGGGTGCAAAATGGACGACTAAAGACGTCCAAATCCAAAGTGGATCGGCGTACAGTCAAATGCACAACAGAAACTTTGCAAGTGCGCAGGACCGTTGGCCTCTTGCTTGGGGGGCGGCAAATCGCCCCCTTGTTTTTTGTTGTTGTTAGTTTTGTTTACATACTGTACATCACGTTTTGATCCAGTCCCGACTCGTCGTCAGTTCCCGCCTGCCGAAGAATCCCTCGGCGTCCTCGTCCTGCAGTCGTCAAGAGCGAGCTCGTTTAGCTAGATGACAATAAGTGGTGCGGAATTGTGGCTAACGGACAGCACCTAACCTCAAGTCCCCCCGCTATGTTCCGGATTTTCAAGCCATCCTTTTCTCAGTGTCTAACCCTCGAGAGACTGAGTGTCTCTCAAGGGTTCGGTTTCAAGACCTTTTCGATGTTTTATTCTTGAAAAACGAGGCTTCAAACTGTGTCATGCCACTCCCGCTTGAGTTGACTGCCAATCGAAACATAATTTTTGTGCCAGGAAATTTTTATTTTTATTTTACAGATTTACCTGTATTTTTCCTTGGGTCCCCTTCAAATGCTGCTTTTGTATTTGTTATTATTATGATTCCTATTATTTATTTATTATTTTATTCCTTTTCTATTGACTTTGTTGTTTTCTCTTTTTTTGGTGTAATTGTGAATATTGCTAATTTCCCTCACAAGATGAATCTCTTAAAAAAAAAAGGAATCTTGCTTAATGCTAACAGACATGAACAATTGCTAACAGGGCTAACAAGTAGCATCGATGGTCAAGGTGTTATAACCGCTTTAAACAACTGATATTTGAACACAAAAGGTGCAACACATGTCGACAGACAATATAACTGGACTCTCACACATATTTTCTTTATCCTTTGCAAAAAATGACGAATATTACAGCAGCTTAGAGTCAATTACAGTAGTTGTGAAACTGTTCTTCGTTTGTGTCTACATGACTGCATTATACTTCCCCGGTGGTCAAGTCTCACACACCAGAAGGAATCGCAATGAAATTAATCATGATGCAAAAAGTGCTTATTTATTTTCATTCTATTTAATTATATCATCACTATATGTTTCACAAAGCACAATATTATATATTAATATAAAATTACAAACATTTTGCTGTCTTTTTTCAGGAGGCTGGAATGGATTAATGGCATTTCCATTAGCTTCAATGGAGAGAGATGATCTGAGATGTGAGTGTTTTGAGTTACAAGTGCGGTCTCAGAATGAATTAAACTCGTATCTCAAGGCAGCACTGCACAGGCAAGTTTGCATTTGGAGTCATGCGCCTTCAATGTAGTGCCAAAGCGTGCCGGGTGGCAGCACTGAGCACCACTGGAAGCGATGCCACAATTGATAGAAAAGAAGAGATGAAAAGCACTCACCTCAGTTGTCGATGTCGGAAACGTGGTTCTCCATCTGCAATGCAGAGGCGACCGGTTAAAAGCAGGAAGTTGTTTCACACAAAAACAATCCATCAAAACCACCTTCAGGGTATAAATAAACAAATGTGTGTAAAGTATGTCCCTCATTAGCGTCGGTGAGCGGTTCATGGCAAATAAATATTGCGTTAGGGTGGCACTGTGATGTCTTCTTTTGATAAACAGACTAAAACCGAAAAAAAACTGTAAAACACAAAAACCACAGAGGATTACAACCAGGGAAAACACTGGCACAGCCCTCTCCTGGTCTAAATCCTACCTCAATAATAGACGGAAATTAATCCACATCAAAAAATGCACTTCCTCTGTGCCGCACCTCTTTCCCATGGTGTCCACCAGGGTTTTACGCTGGGCCCTCTCCTTTTCACCTCTCCACCAACACAGTCTGAACTTACAACCCCAATTCCACTGAAGTTGGGACGTTTTGTTAAACATAAATAAATACAGAATACAATGATTAGCAAATCATGTTCAACCTATATTTAATTGAATACACTACAAAGCTATTTCATGTTCAAACTGATCAACTTGATTGTTTTTAGCAAGTAATCATTAACTTAGAATTTTATGGCTGCAACATGTTCCAAAAAAGCTGGGACAGGTTGTTTACCACAGTGTTACATCACCTTTTCTTTTAAAAACATTCAATAAACATTTGGGAACTGAGGACACTAATTGTTGAAGCTTTGTAGATGGAATTATTTCCCATTCTTGCTTTGATGTACAGCTTCAGCTGTTCAACACGGGGTCTCCGCTGTCGTATTTTACGCTTCATAATGCGCCACACATTTTCAATGGGTGACAGGTCTGGACTGCAGGCAGGCCAGTGTAGTACCTGCAGTCTTTTACTATGAACCTAAGGTTTTGGAACACGTGCAGAATGTGGTTTGGCATTGTCTTGCTGAAATAAGCAGGTGCGTCCATGAAAAAGACATCGCTTGGATGGCAGCATATTTTTCTCCAAAACCTGTATGTACCTTTCAGCATTAATGGTGCCTTCACAGATGTGTAAGTTGCACATGCCATTGGCACTAACACAGCCCCATACCATCACAGATGCTGGGGTTTGAACTTTGCGTCCATAACAGTCCGGATGGTTCTTGTCCTCTTTGGCCCGGAGGACACGACGTCCACAATTTCCAAAAATAATTTGAAATGTGGACTCGTCGGACCGCAGAACACTTTTCCACTTTTCATCAGTCCATCTTAGATGAGCTCGGGCCCAGATAAGCCGGCGGAATTTCTGGGTGTTGTTGATAAATGGGTTTTGCTTTGCATAGTAGAGTTTCAAGTTGCACTTACGGATGTAGCGCTGAACTGTATTTACTGACATTGGGTTTCTGAAGTGTTCCTGAGCCCATGCGGGGATATCCTTTACACATTGATGTCGGTTTTTGATGCAGTGCCGCCTGAGGGATCGAAGGTCACGTGCATGTAATGTTGGTTTTTCGGCCTTCCCGCTTACATGGAGTGATTTCTCCAGATTCTCTGAACCTTTTGATGATGAAATCCCTAAATTCCTTGCAATTGTACGTTGAGGAACTTTGTCCTTAACCTATTTTCTCACGCACTTCTTCACAAAGAGGTGAACCTCGCCCCATCTTTGCTTGTGAAGGACTGAGCAATTCAGGGAAGCTCCTTTTCTACCCAATCATGGCACCCACCTGTTCCCGATTAGCCTGTTCACCTGTGGGATGTTCCAAACAGGTGTTTGATGAGCATTCCTCAGACTTTCTCAGTCTTTTTTTCCACCTGTCCCAGCTTTTTTGGAACGTGTTGCAGCCATAAAATTCTAAGTTCATGATTATTTGCTAAAAACAATAAAGTTGATCAGTTTGAACATTAAAGATCTTGTCTTTGTAGTGTATTCAATTAAATATAGGTTGAACATGATTTGCAAATCATTGGGTGCATGGTAGGTTAATTGACAACTCTAAATTGGCCGTAGGTGTGAATGTGAGTGCGAATGGTTGTTTGTATGTGCCCTGCGATTGGCTGGCAACCAGTTCTGGGTGTACCCCGCCTCTTGCCCGATGATCGCTGGGATGGGCTCCAGCACGCCCGCGACCCGCGTGAGGAGAAGCGGTTCAGAAAATGGATGGATGTATTCTGTTTTTATTTATGTTTAACACAACGTCCCAACTTAATTGAAATTGGGGTTGTACACTATTACGCTGACGACAATGCTAACATATAAATGCCATTGAGCCCGTCAATGACAGTTATTAGCATAGATTTTAGAGTCATTCGAAACCGTCAAACAAATGCTACTTGAACACACGTGGAGCAGCAACACATACAAACAGACCATAACAGTTTAATGATCTATCTTTTGACGCCTGATTATTACTATTACCATAAATGAATTTAAAAAATCACGTAATTAACCAATTTTAAGAAAAATAGCTAAACACAAATAAAGGACAGGATAATATAGATGTTTGGTGGGCCGGATTAAAGTTAATTTACGCAATAGCCGACTCATTACGAGCTGGATTCATTCATCCATTAAGCATTCAAAGTCACAAAGTTTTTTGAGTGGCGCGTGAGTCGCTGGGACCAGCGCATTAAATTTGCGGAACAGCGGAAATTGATGACAGTTAGAGCTAGCTTCAATGGAACGTTTGGGAATATTTGTGTGTTGTGGGTCTTCTTGACGAAAGTTTATCAAAAGTCAAACTTGAGCCTCTTCGACTTCCATCGGAATCACCCCTCTGCCCCGCCGTTTTTTTGGACCCTGCGCTTCAATCGCAGCCTCCAATTGCGCGTGCGGCTCCGTTTGATGCGAGCGTCAGTCCGGGCGCCCTCGCTCTCAGATGTGCGGCCGTGATTCCGCTACCTTTAACTTGAGGAGGAGACAAAGAGCTCCTCATTTTTTTTTGTTTTTACCAGATGATGGGCACCCTCTTCCTCCTCGTACTCGCCCTCACCGCCGTCGCTCATCTCACCGGCCTCGCCGGCCATCAGCACACCGTCGCCGTCCTCCTCGCCGGAGTTGTCCGCCGCGGACTCGTTGTGCAGCGAGTCGCTGTTGTCCTCGTACTTCCTCTGAGCCTCTGAGCACGCGAAGCGCAAAAAAAGAAAAGAAAAGCTAATTGAATACACGACAAAATAATAGTCATTTTAGGATATCAAACATTTGGGCATATCATAGCAATCAAAGCAAATAAATAGATGAGCTCACTGGAGCTAAGTCCAGAAGTTGTGATCATGCAGCCATGCCAGGACATCGCTTTTCTAGCCACCATTTTGTCTTTGGCAAAAAAAAAAAAAAAAAAAAAAAAAAAAAAAAAGTACGAATGTTTCCAAAATACTAGAGAATCACGCTAATTGTTGAGGAATTGCAAGCAACAGTAGTAGTCATCAATCTCACAGAGCAGAGAGAATATATGTGCCGGTGAGTAAAGCTGTGCCATATAACGATATATTTATATCGTAGTACCATATAAAACCGTCTATCATACGATATAATCCTCTCTTGTTTATATCGTTAGATTTACCTTGACACTACTGAGGGAATCCTGCAATTTATTTTCCTCCGCTTTGTAATCCGTTCACTGGATAAATGTTGGCCATACTTAAATGTTACTTGAAGCAGTAATTTGCACTTTGAAAAGCGGTTGTAGCACCAGATATTTTCAATGTTATTTATTTGGCCATTGGATAGTTGTGTTTTATTTTATTAATCGTGTCTTCATTTAATGGTTTGGTCTGTACAAAATGTGTATTTTATAAATACATGGAGGAAAGATTACAGAAAAATTGCCATTTTGTGTAATTTTAAGGACAAATATTATGTCAGGATATATATCATTATAGGGATTTAAAATGTGGTCCATACCACAAAGCTCTAGCAGTGAGTATGTTAGTTTGATCAGTTTGCATGTGTTGCGTGTGTGTTCAAGTAGCAGTTGTTTGAAGTGTTTACATTATTGTAACCGCTATATAATGTATAATGTTTGTCATTATATGTTAGCATTAAGCTAGCAGACATTTGTCAGGCGAAATGATATGGTTTGGTTAAACATTTTGGTGTATAAAAAAAAATATATATATTTTTTGTTTTATGTGGCCAATTTTGCCTCTTATTTGGAGAACTGTGAGCGTTTTCTCATTTTCGTTTCAAGTGATGTTATACGATAGTCTCCCATTTCTTGGCAGTCAAGGAGAAAATGAGAACAGGCGTTAAGGAATACTTTAAAAAGTGTCTTCAAATCAGTGTAACTGTAAAAAGCCAGTGGAATGGGTAAAACAATTTTGAAAATGTTTTTATCTGTTCTGTGTATACTGCAGATTTTCACCCATCGCAGGTGCATGCGTGCGCGTCCCCTTCCCGACGGCGTTCCCTCACCGGACTCGGCTCGCTGCTGCATCTCAATCTTGTCCAGGCGTCCCAGCAGGGAGTCGATCTTGGTCTTGATTTGCGTCAGCTCCCTCTTGATGGTCTGCAGCTGCTCCGTCTTCACTGCTGAGGGGCGCAACCGTGACGAGACGTCACGTACAAGTAGTAGCGCAATTGCCGGAAGCTAGGCTACATGCTAAGCTGGACTCTATTTCCTTCACGATCAATTTATCATTGGATTGTTGGTAATTAGCATCTTACTATCTTATGGATAAACCATACAATTATACTTAGAGCAACCTAAGCAAGGCCAGTGCATTTAAAATAGCGGCTAGTTGGCTAGCGGCTAGTTGGCATTTGCACGAGAGGTGGACTCTCTTTCATTAATGATCAATTTATTGTTGGATTCTGAGTAATTATTCTTTTAGTATCTTACTGATAAGGCATAAAAGTGATACTTGGCACAAGACAAACTTGGCCAGTATGTTTAAAAAGGCAGCTAGCTAGCTCTGGCTGAAGCTAACATGTGAAAACACACATTTTGAGCATTTTCAGGATGTAAAGTTCCACAACAATAGGACGGAACACTTAGCATTTCCGAAGAATACTTAATTTGTCTGCATTTTTTGCTTGACAAGTGTGGTTCCAAACCTCAACTGAGTTCTTGAGAGAGTGAGACCAGGCGCTAAGCAAAACTTTCAAGCAATAAAGTAATAATTAATAATCAATTAAACTGCCTATTTTTTTTCGATGATTCATTCATTCATTCATTTTCCGTAGCGCTTATCGTCACTCGGGTCGCGGGCGTGCTGGAGCCTATCCCAACTAGCTTCGGCCGAGAGGTGGGGTACGCCAGCCAATCGCAGGGCACATAGAAACAAACAACCATTCCCACCTACGGGCAATTTCAAGTCGTCTATGAACCTACTGTGCATGTTTTTGGGATGTGGGAGGAAAGCGGAGTGCCCGGATAAAACCCACGCAGGCACGGGGGGAACATGCAAACTCCACACGGGCGGAGACAGATTTGAACCCACAACCTCACAACTGTGAGGCAGACGTGCTAAGCAGTCGGCCATCGTGCTGCCTTTTTTTCCCGATGATTAAAAAAAAATATATTCATTTCCATCCCTTTATTAAAAAACAAGACATTTCAAATTGAAATTGAAAACGCACAAACATAAATTGATTATGATTCATTCCAAGTGTAAAGAAAATTCAGAGGATTTGCACAATTTTAAATTTAAAAATGTCTCTCAATGATAATCTTAATAATAATAATTTCTCTGAAGCGATAATCAGTAGTTGTCGATTAATTTGATATATGATTAGTTTGATTAATTGTTGCAAGTGTGTTTGAATAAGATTAAATGTGTTTAAATTGTGCTTAAAGTCTGTTAGGGGAAAAATAATAAAAATATGTCTGGCGTCGGAAGGAAACCTTGCATCTCCAAAAGCGCCACTTTTCAGGAACCCCGAAAACGTCGGGCCGTTCACATTGCCACGTTAAACAGAGAAAGCCATTTTCAACGCTTGATATTGCTCGAGCATTTAGAAAAGAACACACCCACGTGGGCATTGACCAATACAATGGATTTGTGGAAAATAATACGAAATGAAGCAGATTTGGACAGACTGTACGTGTTTTGGGCGTGACGCCAGTGATGTGTTTTTTCGACTGTACGGCGTATTTTGCGCATTTTCACCCATCGCGGAAGGGTCTGCAACATATTTCCTGCGACAAATGGGGTTGACTGCATACATTTTTGTCACGTGTTATAAATAAAAGCCTCTTCTGGCATTTTGTGTCTATCCGGCGACGTTTGCTTGATGAAAGCGTTCGTCTCGCGGCACATTTCCCCTCGTTCAGATTTGGGCCTTCCTCGATGCGTCTGTTTACCGCTTCTCGCTCTTCTTTTTCATGACACCGAATTTAAGTTTTAGGGGGTGAAAAAACAAAACCCCCAAGAAGAAGCGGGAGATGTCGGACCCCCTCAGCAAATCACACACTTATGGACTATACATAAATAACACAGTCTTTTTCTTCTCCTCACGCGACCCAGCATCGTCTCGCAGATGCGCGGCTGAGCCCAAAAGACGCTACGCTCCTTGACAGCCGTCGGATTGTGACAGTGCTGCGGAGAAGACGCTTGAGCGCTCGGTAAACAAAACCAAAGGGTTTTCCAGGCCAAGGAGATGTGCTCGGAATCCAAACGTCCTTTTTCGCCGTTATTCACACCTCGCGAGCGTGTGTGCGATGAATAAAACATATTACACGCTCTCTGGCGAGGACTTTTTAATCCCTCACCAGAGCTTATTGGAGGTAAAAAACAACCTCAGCCGCACAGGCAGGAAGCGGCGAAAAATGGGCAGCCGGATGATTCACCTGCCGCTCGGGGCGGGAAAGCGCTAATTGACACTTTGTTGTTTCCACGTTATCAGCACTCGCCGAGGGACACTTACCACGGTGATAAGAAGAAAGCGTTTATCGGGACAAAAAGGCGACGAGCTGCCGTTTCATCCGAAATAGTTTTTAAATCGTGGGAAGTAATCGACTACAACTACACGACTGACAGATGAGCCGTGCCTGTTGGGGAGGAGCTAAGTTTAGCCTGGGTTGTTAGTGGAGTCTTTGTCGCACGCGAAACTACATGCGCAGGGAGGGTGCATCACTGCCAACCTATTTTTAAGAGGAGTTTGAAATATTAAGAACTGTTTGTACTGAAACATTTACTGAAATATAATTTGTATTGAACTTATATCTACAGTACATTTTTAAAATGTTTTATGTCACAGCGGCTTACAAAAATATGAACTATGCTTCCAGGAATAAAAGCTCTGTTTTGTATTTGACGAGCATTATTTTAATGTTGGTCATGACGCCGATACTTGAATTATTTTTGGAGCCACTGATATCGGCAATTCCAAACATTTTGCGCTTTTCTGCTATCCGTGCACAATTCACTGTCCGTCTGGTACACTTGGGACCGTGTGTAGAGTTGGAGAGTTGACTTTGACAGGTGACCAAAAAGTCCACGGTACAAATGATGCTATCACAAAGATTGATGTCACGCAATATTAATTTTCGCTGTTTTAGCTCACGTGGTTCCCGCTCTTTGGAATGGCTTTTCTATTTGGGCCCAAGTGATTTGTCAAACATACCAAACAAATGCAGCACACGATTCACCGTCTGGAAGCCCGCCTCCAAAAAGCGTTTTATTATTACTTTGTTTGTCTTTCCGCTCGCCCGAGCGGAGATAAGGCGGGGCCGAGACGAACGTTGTGACCAATTACGGCAGCGAGACGGCAAAAGAAGCCATGTGCGCGCGGCGGACACGGACCCGATGGCGCGTGAATGACTTACTGATGCTGTGGCACTTAATCACCGCCAGATGGATCCTGCTGCTCGCTTGACGAGGATTAGACTTAGATTTCCTGTAGATTTCCTAGTCGGAGCCGCTGGAGCGCATTAACGCTTTTGGACTTTTTGTATCAAATTTGACCCATTGCAGACAACAAGAAAATAACAGAAATGTCATTCGTTCACTTCTGAAATTTGATGACATTTCTCAAAATGGGCCAAAATACACAAAAATGAAAATTTACCAAATTCCCTTCTGTAACAGTTAAAATATAATAATAATAATAATAATAATAATAATATACTGTAGTGATAAATAAATAACCTTTTTATTGTAAAAATGAAGGGTTGTCGCCAAAGAAAACATCCAGCTCGTGTTTCTCTCCACCTTCATCCTTGCTCGGAATCCTCTTCCTTCGTCCAATGCCCCCCCCCCCCCCCCCCCCCCCCCCCCCCCCCCCCCCACCGAGTCATTCATCCAATCACAAATCGGACATCTTCGCAGGCTCACAGACAACCAGATCTCATAAAACTCTCACTATCCCTGTAACATTACTGCACATTTGCTATCGTACTTTTTTACAAATCATTCCTTCCTCCTGAAATGTTTTCATAGTACTTATATACTATTATTTTCTATACTGTAGCCAACAGCGACCCTGCAGTTGTGTTCCATGTTTTGCGAGGTCTTGAAGGGATCTGCATGCGATTGGATGAGCGCGTGTCTGAATCTGATTGGACAGTGCACGGCGAGCTGATGACCGCAAAAGAAAATATTAATGCCATCGTCCGTGAGTCGACAATCGGTGGACAACTCTGAAGTGGTTAACCTCTCGTGTGTAAATGGAAGAAATCTGTGAGTCTGCACGTATTTTGGATGGGTTATGTGTTAACAGTGTTCAAGAGGTAGTCTTGAGAACTGTCTGCATTTTCCACCACATTTGCTTGCACAGGTTCACGTGCTTGTTGGTCTGGCGGAATCTCCAAACAATAAAAGAGTACAACTACATAAGAATGATCACACATACTAAACACTAAAAACTACTGATCCTCGATCTTATTATCCAAAAACCAGCGTTGTAAAACAAAAAATACACTTCTTCCTTTCCTCTGAAACATGAAGGATTAATCGTCCAGCCATCCATTTTCCGTACCGCTTATCCTCATCATTTAGGCTATTCATACATTTTGAAATGATCTGTACTTCATAATTAGATCTCAGCAATTATTATGAGGGTGTTCAAAATCGGACAGGAACACACTACAAATGCATTGAAAATTAAAAGTACGGAATGGTTACAAGGCTTTTCTTTCTCCCGCTCGCCCTCTCCGACAAGCCAAGTTTTGGAGATTTGCATTCAGCCTTCAGCTTTTCAAAAGCACAAAAATTCCATTTGCGGCGGGCAGAATAAAGCAAGAAAGCGTCAGGCCGTACGTACGTTTGACGGCGGGTGAGCAGGAGGAGGAGGCGGGCGGTCTGGAGGACGAGGACGACGAGGACGAGGACGTCTTGGCGGGCAAGGAGGTCTTGAGGCGGCGGGACGAGGCCGCCGCCACCCTGGAGCGCTTCGGGGGGACCGCGGCTCGCGGCGGCACAGCCGCCGCCGCTCGGCCGTGGTAGTCGAAAAGCCTCAAAATGAAAAGATACAAAACTGTTCAATTAGGCATGGGAGATTATCGGAAAAGTCATGACTGATATTGAAATCAAACTTAGTATGTATTTAACTACCACAACTCAACTTTAATAATAACTTAATAAAACCAGAAAATAAATTAGTAATAAGTACAACAATAAAATATTTTAAAAAGAAAGAAAGAAAAACAAATAAATACAGCAATGACTCAAAATATTGGCATGCCTGACTATATTGTCAATCATATATATTTGTAAAAAAATAAAATCCTTCTCTGGCATTTAGCAAATAGAAATAATGTTGGCAATCCTAATAGAAAAAAAAAAAAACGGGAAAAAAGCTTTTGTGTCTTTTGCTACAAAGCCATGACGGGATCTGCTGTATCGCGCCTTGGCCTCTTGGGGGCAGTGTGATGCGATGCAGGGCGATGCAAGCAAAAAAAAAAAAAGGGTGCTCACGCTCGGGTTAACAGCGCGGTAAGAAGAAAGTAAATAAGTAAATGTCAAACGGAGGCATCATCTTCCGCTTGGAGCACCAAAGTGACGAAGAAAGTTTTGTCTTGTTACTTATAAATGTTTTATGGAATATCGACTTCTTCATGTCTCGTGTAGGGCACGACAAATATGGATTTGGTTTTTCAAGATATGAATTACAGGCAGAACATTTAACTTTTTCAGAATAATGTTTTTTTCTTTAAATTTACAACAGTTTGTTTGAATGTCATGATCTTTGTCTTTTGTTCTAATGTGATTTTTGATTATTTGAAAAGGGCTAATATTGGCACGATTAAATGGGCCGGCCTTAAAAAAAAGTTGTCTCTGGCGTTCCTGCCCACCCATCGAGTCTCAAATGAAACAAGCAAGTCAATATTTTGTGAGCAGCCCGTTTCTGGAACGGGCTGCTCTGTGCGAATTTTCATGATCATGGTCATGATCCAGCACGCCCGCCACCCGCGTGAGGATAAGTGATACAGAAAATGGATGGATGGATTCGGCTAATTTACAAGATAACTGACCCCACAGTGGCCCATGTGAGGTTAGGTGAAAATCCAGAGCCATTTTTGAGCCACTGCCGGACGACACTGCTATACAAATCAGCATTAGCGTCTGATAAGCCGCACATACTTGACTGCTTGATTTCATTGTGGACATGGCAGGGGCGCGGTATTTGCATTTAGCAATGTTTACGCCGCCTGCGCCACACACACAGATCTGCACGCTAATTGTCAAGTGCGACTCAGCGGCAGTTCGGTGATGAAGTGCTGCCTCCAAGAGTGAAAACACAATCCATGTTGCCTTTGCAGGGGGTTTGCGTGCGCTTCGCAGTTGGCACTTACGCATCTCTAGTGGCCATGGTAACGAAATCTGTACTCGCCATTGGCCCATCAGTACAGTATATGAGGGCACGGTGAGCAGTGGCTAATTTCAGCAAGACAAGAAATAAGGTGAAAAGTATGCTGTAATTATGGATTTTGCCTGATTGTGACATAACAGTGCAGATACTTTACAGCACATGAATCCCACCCCCACACAGACTTTCTCCGCCTATGACTTGGTGGCTAGGCTGGGTGAAGATCCGCCATTTTCAAGCCGGCTACACGGAAGCACGACAATGTCAAAGCCAAAAGTGTGTTTAGCTTCTGATAAGCGGCACGGACCGGAAAAGCTGTCTACGTGGGAGCAAGGGATGCGTCACTTTTGTGTTTGCCGACGTGTCGCTACACTACCGTGCAAGTGGAAAGCCGCACTCGGCGTTGGCCCAGCAGTAGAGGGTGGCGGGGTGCGCCGTGGCTCCATACGCGGGTGTAACAAGTGCCTACTCAGTGGGCGGTAATTCTTTATCCTTTGTGTATTTTCACTGCAGAACATAAGGAAGCTTTTACAAAGACACACGGGAACTGCTTTAAATTGTGAACAAAGAAGCAGCATAATATGTCTCCTTTAAGGCACCTCGAGTGAAGATTTCCAGTGGTCGCTTAGCAACAGTCAACATTTGCATTCAAACCAATGTTTTCCAAATTGGACGCACTTGCTTTAAGATACCGCAAACCCTCTCTGTATTGGAACGGGGGGGGGGCATCGTTCGTCCACAAGATACAGTATATAACAAGATCAGTTGTTCTTTGCAGAGGATAAAGAATACCTTGTGGCTTCATGGTTTTATTCAAGTTTGGTCTTCAAATATGGAAAGTTTAATTCTCTTTTGTTTTGAAGCAGGCACTCTTTGCTTCTTATTTGGACAGCTGTTCCAGTGACACAGTGAGGACAGGCGCTAAGGAATACTTGGAAAAAGTGTGTTTCAATAAGTTTAAACGTGTTGAACGCTTGTGGGAGGGGGAGAAACTATATAAAACAAAATGATAAATAAACAAACAAAAAAAGTTCTTTATTCTTCACCGATCGCGGGTGGGTCACTGGACAGCAGCTATATTGAGATGCGATAGCATCAAAGCTAACAGCGAGCTGAAACGTACCTGGTGTAGAAGTCATCTCTGTAGTACTCGTAGTCAAACTCGTAACCACTGTGAGAGAGAGAGAGAGAGAGAGAGAGAGAGAGACAGAGAGAGAGAGAGAGAAATAAGATGGCTCTTTATTGCGAGGATTCCATTCCGGAGCGGCCTAGAGGAGGTTATGCAGCGAGTCGCTCACATGATAGCGCGTCAAGACATAAAGTCAACCGGAGCGGAGGGGAGACATCGGGGGGGGGGGGTTGGGAAATCTAAATCAATGCTGAGCACAAGCTGCTTTAAAATGCGCGGACTAAAATAGAAAGCTTTGGAAGGAGCCCATGTTTGCGACCCTCACAAGAATTCTCATTAACAATTTCAATTTAGAGTTGTGCGGAATTCTCATGACATATCCCACATGCTCTCCCCGCGGCAATAAAATGCAAATGAGACTTTGTAATGAAAACAACCTAGAAATGAATAAATGAGGTAAGTAAGAGCTTTGCAAAGATTTAGCCGGACTGGGATCTTCGCTTGCATGCCCAGAGTGCGTCTTTAAAAAAATCATATCACTTAAAAAATAAAAAAATAAAAATGGTTTTATCATCTACACCAGAAATGGGCAAACATTTATGCTCAAGGGTCACATTTGATTTTTAAAACAGACAAGATGGGCCAGGTTCTTTGTGTATGAGGTAAAAATGAAAAAAAAGGTCAAATGTAAAATATGTAAAATGATTTATTTATCTAAATCATGGTTTGATTTTATTATTAAATGATAATTAACCAGCTCATTATTTAATAACATATTTGACAAGTATTATTTATTTTTTATTTTCTTATTATGAAATGTTCAATGCATATATATATTTGCTTATTTGATGATTCAAATAAATTAATTACCTCATTATTTAATGAGGTACATGTTTTATAATACAATTATGCCAAAAATGGCCATGAGATCAAATGTAAAAAACATTATTTTATTTGTAATTTAATTTGTCATTATTTTATCATTAATAATTAATTTATTTATAATAGACAAAAACAAATGTATTAGTATTTTGTATTGAATTGTTTACATCAAATCCATTAACACATTATTTAATGATTAAAGTGATAGAAAATTAATTTTAAAAAATAGTTTGATTTAACAAATTTTAAACAACCAATGTATGCTAAATAAATATTGCAGCCATCTTGACAATGTCAATGCTCGGTGGGCCGGATTAAAGAACAAGGTGGGCCAAAATTTACATAATACACGATATGTAGGACATAATGAGAGAATAATGACAAACATAGTGCGCATTAATGGTAATGAATATACAAAAGGGGTGGCCGACTGGTTAGAGCGTCAGCCTCACAGAGGACCCGGGGTTCAATCCCCGGCCCCGCCTGTGTGGAGTTTGCATGTTGCGTGGGTTTTCTCCGGGCACTCCGGTTTCCTCCCACATCCCAAAAACATGCATGAATTGGAGACTCTAAAATTGCCCGTAGGTGTGACTGTGAGTGCGAATGGTTGTTTGTTTGTATGTGCCCTGCGATTGGCTGGCAACCAATTCAGGGTGTACCCCGCCTCCTGCCCGATGATAGCTGGGATAGAGGAGCGGCTCAGAAAATGGATGGATGGATGGATGGATGCATGAATATACAAAAGATGAATGAATCTGGATACCTGTAGACCGCTGAAAGAGGCCTCTTGGAGACTTTGGGCCTGTATGGTTTCGGCTCACCGGCCATGTTTATGTCTGGAAACACACAATCAACAATCACATCACATATTTGACATCGATCCATTCATCGTGTCAGCTGATCGACGGTTCTCCTCGACTTCGGCGCGTCTCAACTCACGAGGGTTATTCCTGGGTCAACGAAAAGCTGGAAGCTTTTTTCTCCCTCCTATTTTAGTTTGAAACAAAACTCAATTTTGAAAAAACTAATCCCTTCATTACCAGTAGGTGTCACTGGCTTACGTTTGAACCGGATGTATGCTCCGTAAACAAACACAGAGCAGCTCAGCCTCTTGACTCATTCAAAACGGCAACTGTTACTGTTGCGCTCGTCTCCATCCTTCATTTCCTAAAAACAAGACAAACTATTGATGTCGCACTTGCAGAGAAAATGATTTGATTGTGGACATGATTTGGTTTATTTGAGAATCTGGTAATTAATGCAGGCAGTTTGTCTTTCATTTAATTTGTGGCCACAAAGTAGGTACAATTTGAGCACAAAGTATTCTATTCTATTCGTATCATTCCTGGACACGTAGGTAAGCAAACCAAGCGCGTATAGTCATCCGTTATCAACCCGAATTGCAGTTTCAAGCCCAGGTGTACTCCATTTGCTTAGCCAGATGTCCAAGTTGTTCATCAGAATGATATCAAATCCACAAATTGTATTTTGCGCGCGCGTTCGGTTCGTAATGTATTGAAACATATTTGAGTCATCAAGTCATGAAGAAGACGCACTCCAAAAACTCCCACGACTTGATGAGGCCCATGAATAATTCAGTTGTGAAAAACAAATATTCCTGACACTGAAGTGCAACAAGAAAGTAACTTTGTATCGGAAACAATGCTAATAACGCTCCGACGGAGCGGCGCTTGGCGATGCGGCGACGGGACGCCATCGGGGCTCAAAGCGGCAAGCATAAAAAGAGCAAAACATCTGACGCTCTCTGAAGCCTTTTCACCGCAAAACGTCGCGCGACCACCCGGTGATGCGGAATTGCTTCCGGCAAAGGTCGTCGCAAGGTCCTCCCTTTTTGAGGCTCCTGGGATGCGGGCGGGTGGGCCAAATCGACTCACTCAAACTTTAAGCCCTTGGTCAAACTTTTTGGCACCCATATTACACGGCATACACCAAAAAAGCCAAGGTAAATTTATTCATGTAGCGCATTTCATACACGAGGTAACTCAATGTGCTTTATGTGATTCAAACATTTCAAAACATTTCATTTCTTCTTCCATTTGTGTGCAGCATAACAGCCACGATCTGACTGGGCTTATATGCCATTCGCCCTCCTTTCATGTATTCAGGACCTAAAGCAACCATCGCATTGCCTGTGTGTCTACGATAGCTGCTTCCACTTTGGGAGACTTCCTCGTCCTGGAATTCACATTTTTGCGGTCAATCATGATGGACCTCACCCGCGATATGTAAAAATCTACCAGATACAGAAAATATTAAAAAATTATGAATTCCTTAGCACCTGTTCTCACTCTCTTGTTGTCTAAAAAGGAGGATTGCATAAGAGGAAACAAAGACCCTTCTCCAAATGAATAAAAGGCAAAGCGTGCTTGCTGCAAGTTGTTCATTTGACACTCCCAGTTGAAATCTGGAACAAAACAACAATGTGGAAAAATTGAGTATTTTTGTTCCCGGAAATATTAGTTCTTTTTTCAATCATCTGATCAAAGCACTTACTAAGTGTCCAATTCCACTGTTCTGCCACATTATATACTGAAAAAGTGTGTTCATTTTGTTGCCTGTGTGTTTTCCCGTCCAGCCTGTTGCCGCCCTTTTAAACATACTGGCCTAGCTTGTGTCGCAACAAAAATGAACATTTCGCTCAAACGTTTACTGTGAAAGTGACACAGAAAACAAGAGAGAATAAAATTTAAAAAGTCAGCTTGCATAATGCTAAACTTGAATGCAAAATGCCACACACAGAGCAGTAACTCATACAAACATGTTCTCAGGCATTTTTTCTCTCTGCTCTGTGGGAACAATGACTATTACTGGAGCTTAGTAGGGGACCTTCCCTGTCTCTCAGTCTTGCTGTTAATTATGCTGCATGTCTTCTAGTAGAGCTCAGTGATGCCCGGCATGCTGTGGCACATCGTGGCACTGCACTAAAGCTGCATTACTCTAAATTTGGACTTGCCTGTATACTGTATAAAAAAACAAAAAACAAAACAAAAAAAAAAAACAATCGCTTAAAGGTCCCGTCTCTCTAACATGGACTTGGTATAAAAGGTATCATTTGGTATCATTTCAAACAACACCGTGGTTTTGTCACCCGAGCATCCAGAAACGGCCCCTATGACAGTGACTTCTGTTTGACCCAGTTTTGTATCAGCTTTGTCCATATTTGGCTAAGACCGCCCCCTTTCCATGATTGGTTGTGAGAGCACACGTGTTTGTTACACCGACAGCGGTAGCTTGGGAGCAGAGAGGTAGGCGGAGATCTTCGCAAACTAGGGTCGATAAGTTTGAGAAATTCCGATGAGCTGATTTCAGGTCTCTTGGCACAAAAACATCTGCAACTCAGGACCGCGGGGACCATTTGAATTCAGATTTCTCATGTGTACTGCGGCACCATAGAGACAATGTAACACCTCAAATACTAGAAAATATGGTAAAATATGAGACCTTTAAACATTGAAATGCATATCTGTTGTTGACCAATACTGGCCACTCATGCCAGAGTAGCATCTGCTCCATTTGCACACTGGTTGAGGAGTATCTGCAACATTCGCATATCCAACATTGTCCCAGATTATCCCACTACTCGTCACTTTAAACCGCATACACTCCTTGAAGTCTTGGCGCCCTTTGCACAATGCTCAGTGACTGTTTTTTTTTTTTTTTTTTTTTTTGGTCAATGTCTTTATGTCTCAAATGTGTTCTCTGTCAATTGACTGCCTGTTGTCGTACTAGAGCGACTCCAACGACCGGAGACAAATTCCTTGTGTGTTTTTTGGACATACTTGGCAAATAAAGATAATTCTGATCTATCTGGGGACCTCGATGTAGCAAGGTTCGCTGTCCTGCTGTGCGTCTGCCGCAGGTTGACTCTCAGTTTGCGAGAGAAACACTCAAGCAGGCCAGCTGTCATAGCGAATTCTCCCATTAATTACCAAGGAAAAACAACTCGCGGTGGCTACCCGGTGAGCGACTTATCGGAAGCTTGGCGACTGTTTGCACTCCGGCGAGACTGTGTCGACATTATTCCACCGCACCTCGCGCGGGACCCGATCCATCGTGGGCATCGGGACCCGTCTTCCGACGTCGACTGAATAAAAACGGTGTCTCTGCCTCCCTGATCTTTGATCGGGCTGTCGGCTCATCGATTGCTGTGCCGTCCGCCCTGAGCGAGACGCAGCGTGTTTGGAATCCTTCTCACAAGAAACATCCCGACCCCCCCCATTCCCCTTGTCCTTTTTGTTGATTTCCACCAGAGCGCTGTGACAGCGCTGCCCTCGAATCGCCTGCAATATGTCGGCTTCCAGACTGGATTTATTCAAAGCCTCCTCGGCCGTCGAGTTTCGCCGGCGTTAGAGCTGAAATTAATTTGAGATGCCAACGCACGAGTGGGCAACGTACGGCCTGGGGGCCACATACGGAGAATTCTGTAATATTTGTTGTATTGATTAAGACGATCGTTCAATATAGATGTATTTTTTCATCCATCCAATTTCTTTTGTGTTTATCGCAGCGCACGTAAAAAAAACAACAACCGTGGGGGGAATGGGTGTCAAGCTTCCTGTCATTTTTAAGAGTCACTTGAAAATAAATACATAATATGTCTCAATTAAAAGCTTTTTAATAATAATAAAATGAGATCGATCAGCTCAATATTGCAACTGTCCGAAGGTTGTAAAATACGTTGGATTTTCTCCGGAACGGTGACAGATAATGTTAATGGCAAGGCCGGCAGCGCACAAAATAGCGAACTCGCTTTCATCTCATCTCGTTTTTTTTTTGTTTTTTTTGCACCTTCAGTGCAGTACCAATTTGTGCCACAAAATGCTGGGCAGCACTGAGCTCTACTGGAAGAGAGGCAGAGATGGTCCCCTACTAAGCTCCAGTAATAATTATTGTTCCCACAAAGCAGAGAGAATTATTGCCTGTGAGTACTGTTGTACGCTTTGGTTGTCTGTGTTGCTGCCCCATGTGTGTAATGCAGCAATTGTTTGAAGGTTTACAATTTTCTTCAACCTCAATGCTAATTTCCCTGAGTCTATTTTTGGAATTGTGCAATATATGTTAGCATTGAGCTAGCTGTAACATGGTCACAGGGACCATGACTTGCATTCCACAGCCAAAAAAGGTTCAAAATGAGTTTAATGCTCAGTGAGCCAATTCACTGGTCATTTATACTTATTTTACAGTTTTCCGGATTCTAAACTATAGTAAATCTCTCTGAAAAAAAATTTCTTTTGTTAATATTTTTGGGTGTTGTTAATGGATAAATTGGATTTAAATAGTTTCCTAAGGTAAATATTGCTTTAGACGGATGGCTGGTTTTAGTCAGACTTTATGGAATGGACTAATCATGAAAAGCAAGATTTGACAGCGCAATGACAAATTGTCTTTTGCTTTAAGTGCCAGTTTTACAGCCAGCTTCAACTGGGCGTGACAAACAAAGCGCGAAGCACGTTTCATTTCCTCAAAGTGATTGAAGTTCATGTCTGACATGAGAACTCTTCAGAATCAAGAAGGATTAAGTCCACTTTCAAGATGGGAAACATCTCGCTCATCCATTTATTCAAGTTCTTCTCTGACGGATAAAATGTGGCCAGATTTGGGAGGAAAACAATTACTTGTCTTGTTATGCTAATAGTATCACATTGTTTGCTACGGTAACCTAGCAACAACTACAGGGCATCCGGAAAGCATTCACAGCGCTTCCATTTTTAATCTACATTTGATTATATCACTACAGCAGTTCTCAAAACTTTTTTCAATGCTACTATAAGCCTCTGTAACATCATGGACAGTTTGAACATTAACATTGTGCTTAAAGATAGGGACAGAGACACACACACACACACACACACACACACACACACACACACACACACACTATTAATTGATTTAATTAAAATACAAAAGTATCTTGACCATACGATCAACAAAAATGTTTCAAACAAACAGTTAAACATTAAATGCAAATGCATTACATTTGAAAGTTGAACACAACTGAACTGCATTTAAGAAGTGAGTTCTTTTGCATTCCATTAGAGGGCGCCTGCGTAACACTTTGAGAATCACGATCTTACAGCTTTACTCCGAAATGGATTCAATCTATTCACCCGACCCCACCCTCAAAATTATAAAAACAAGATGCAATTGGTTGTGTGTTTCTATGTGCCCTGCGATTGGCTGGCAACCAGTTCAGGGTGTACCCCGCCGCCTACCCGATGATTGCTGGGATAGGCTCCAGCACTCCCGCGACCCTTGTGAGGATAAGCTACTCAGAAAATGGATGGATGGATATTTAAAATGGTTCACTTATTTTTATATTTGTATGACAGCTAATATACAAGGACAAAATATGTTTTTTTTGTTTTGATAACAGTGGTTCACTTTATTTTTTATATTTGTACGACAGTTAATATTTAAAAACAGATGCAATTACCAGTTTGACATTAACAGTGGTGCACTTAATTATACACTTTCATGACAGTTAAAACATGAGATGTGTTTAATGTTTAAAAAAATTTCACTTAATGTTTGAATATGAACAGTATAGCAGTTTACTTATTTTCACAATTGTACACCCGACCCAAATGCAATTTCCATTTCGACATTCACTTATTTTTACACTTACATGACCGTTATCAAAATAACAAGCTACGTTTCACATTTCAATATTAACAATGGTGTTATCGTTTTCCCACTTATATGACAGTTACAGTTATGATTAAAACTGACGTCACCGCACATCCCAGGTGATTGACAGCTCCACGCTGGCACGCGTTCATTATCTCGCGCAAACGCCTCAAAAACAAAAAAAATCGAAATCAAAATCAATCAATCTCACTCACAGCGATGGTTGCGACGCTTGCACTTGTACATGGTCATTTTGTAGCAGTCCGGCGTGCCTCGGCTCCGCTCGGTAAGTCGAATTACTGCCCGTTCGGACGGAGGAAGAGAGGAAAGCCAGAAAAGCGAAGAAGAGAAATTGTGCAGACTAGTCTGGCTCCTCTCGCACGAAGAAGTGGAGCCGCTTCTTTTTGGAGCATACCAAGCGCCGGGAGGCGAAGGGGGTGGGGCGAGGAGCGCCCTTGTCTCAACATATGCCACTTAGAGGGCAAATACTGCATTATGAGGGAAACGGAACATCTATTCAATGAGTTTTATGCCTGGAACGATGTTAAAGCCAGTCAAAGGATGCATTTCAAGCAGAGTGGAATCTACCACCACAGAGGCAACTGCAAGCTTCCTCCTCGGCTTTTCAACCGCCCAAAAGAAAACAACACCTCTAAATAAACCAATAAAGCAGAGACGATGTTTAACATTGCCACGCCTTTTTACATCTAGGAAAATGAGCTGTACAAAAATAAAATAACTGTCGGTGATAATATTGGATTTAATGCTCACAGAACGTGACCGTCTGTCCGGCTTATGCTAACATGCTAGCAACATACATGCTAGCATAGCCGTTGTTAAGACTGTAAATGATCCATTCTTATATATTTTTTTTGCCTGGATTGCATTTCTATTATAGTCTTCTGAAATGTTTATTATTTATACATTTGTGGATAGTCTAGTTATGGAACACCCAAATTCTTTTCTGTCTGCAGAAAGTTAGCTGTGGCTAATTGCTGAGCCACCGACAACTTGAGTTACCGGATGGTAATCTGTCCTCCCAACATATTGTCTGATTATTATCTCTCATTGGGGTTGTATATTAAAAAGCGGGCAAGCGGATTACAGTTGCTAAATTGACAAGTACCCTCACGCTCCTGAATTGCAAAGACCGTTGTGTGAGCTTCCGAACAACACTTACCACAAAGAGGTCAAAGCGTTTTACTCCAATTCTAAAGTCTTTACACTGGCTTCCAGTCATCTTTAGAATACATTTCTGCTACTGGTCTATAAATCACTAAATGGTTTAAGTCCTGAGTACATGAATGAAATGGAATCTAAATCCAGTAGGGCTCTGAGATCGACAGACTCAGGTTATTGTATTTTATTTATTTTTTATTTTATTGTATTTTATTTTTTTTCTCTTTGTTTTAAATGTTTGTAAGCTGTTTTTTCTTTGTTTTTAAATGCTTTTAATCATGTAAAGCACATTGAGTTACCTTGTGTATGAAATGCGCGAAATAAATAAATTTGCTTTGCTTAATTTTGGGCAACAACGAATTGCTTATAGAACATTTTGCAATGTCTGTGAACAATAGGCACCTGGAAAAGTGATTGACGGCCGCTCACCAAAACTGAAAAAAACAAAAGTTTTTTTCAATCATTGTTGAATATTTTAGATTTTTTTTTTCTATTTGGAGGATTGGAATGATTTTTGAAAAATGCACGTTCAGGTGTTTGATTTGAAATCATTGCAGTATGAAGTGTACTGCACTACTGTATTGCATGCACGCTGTTGCCTTCATTTCGTGTGGCCCGCGTTTAGCGTATAAGAGCGCCCTCTGCAGTCCGCGGTGGAGTAACACAACAAAACGCAACACTCCAGATTGGCGCATGACCGTCAAAAAAGGAAAAGAAAAAGGCAAATCGGTTGATGTAAATCCATCCATTTTCTGAGCCGCTTTTCCTCACTAGGGTCGCGGGCGTGCTGGAGCCTATCCCAGCTGTCATTGGGCAGGAGGCGGGGTACATCCTGAACTGGTTGCCAGCCAATCGCAGGGCACATAGAAACAAACAACCATTCGCACTCACAGTCACAGTCACAGTCATGCCTACGGGCAATTTAGAGTCTCCAATTAACGCATGTTTTTGGTATGTGGGAGGAAACCGATGTGCCCGGAGAAAACCCACGCAGGCACGGGGAGAACATGCAAACTCCACACAGGCGGGGCCGGGGATTGATCCCGGGTCCTCAGAAATGTGAGGCTGACGGTCTAACCAGTCGTCCACCGTGCCCCCTGATGTTAATCCATTCATTGTAATTTACGTCATCTCGTGATTTGGTATACATGCAAATTAAAGCATAAGGGAATTTTTTTATTTTTGTAAAAGTTAAACACTAATAGTAAGTACAGTATTATAAATAAAAGCATAGAGTGGAAATTTGTAAAATTCTGACCTCTAAGCGCAGCAAGTAAAGCAGTACAAGAATGGATGCTTCAACTTAAAAAAAGAATGTTAATGTTGACAGGATGCATAAATAGCTGTAAATAAATACAAAAATAAATGGATAATTTTTCTTTTGACTTTAATCTCATCAGGACATATCGGCGTGCATGAACTATGATGGCTATTCCCCAGAAAATGGAAAGGCCAAGGTTTGAGACATCCAATCGATTGACGCTAATGTCTGCGGGAAGTCGTGGAGCCACAAACGGCACCCGGAAATGGAATTCAAGCAGAGGCGGCCGGGATGGATAGCTGTTGCAAAAGAGTCGCTCTGTGCGACATAAAAAGGCCGAACAACAGCATTTGAATATAATAGAAATATTAAAGCAACGCTACAAACTGTTTTACAGGCGCATGCCGCTATTTGTGACATGAATGGAGAATTTATGCAGCATAAAACAAAGTATAGAAAAGCTGTTCATGGCCGGGATACGTTCCCGACCGACCCACGAGGTGAAAATCTGCTTCAAACACATTTCAGCTGATGAAAACACACTTTTTCTAGTATTCCTTTGCACCTGTTTTCACTCTTGCTCGTACTGTTCTCCAAATAAGAGGCACAGTGTGCTTGCTTCAAGCAGTTTTTTTTTGCCACTCCCAGTTGCAGTTTACTCTTAACATTGACACATAAAACCAAAGAAAAGGAAATATTGTACATTTAAACACTGAAATGTTCAACCAAACCATATAGTTTAGTCGACCAAAAGTATACTCGCTTAATACTAACCTATGATGTGAACCTCCATATACAAGCTGAAGGAAAGTAGCATAGATGTTGCGCGAAGTATAAACCGTGAAACAGGTGCTACTTAAATAGACATGGAGCAGCAGCACCTACAAAAAGAGCGTACAGCGATACTCATATACGCTCCCCGCCCTGCAGGAACTAACGACTATTGTCGGGGACCTTCTCTGCCTGTTGTTCTTGCTGTTAACGACGTTGCATGTCTTCCAGTAGAGCTCAGTGCTGCCAAGCACGTTGTGGCAAAACCTGGTACTCCAGCGAAGGTGCGCAACTCTCATTTCAGACGTGTTTTCCCGTAAACTGTAAAGTCTCATTATAAAACGAGAATCTGCAATCTACGCGGGCCGCCGACCGGATTTGTACTATTTGCGTGCGGCCCCGAGGAAATGAGCACAGATGTCGGAGCGACAGGCCTGTCGTCATGTAGGGCCGAGATCGCGGGTTTCTTGGGGACTGGGACGGCGGCGGCGGAGGCCTGCCGGGAAAATGCACGATAAAATGAAGTGTACATTTGTTTTAATCAAGCAAATTGTCCTGCACATTGATATGATTGCATATTTAATAAATACAATTTATTAAATCCCTTTGGCCGTGTGAAAATAACATTTGTTGCCTGCCCCTGCTTCCTAAAATGAGACTTTTCAATGAACTATATTCCTTTAAATTGTTTGTTGTTGACTTATTTGTGTTAGTCCTCATCTCAACTGCACATTTTGGTTGCCGCATTTCAAACTCAGTCCTGTTAGCTCCTCCTACAGGAAGTTGCGTCATGCAGCGTCCTCCACGGGAAGGCTCCAAAGGAAGTTCATGTAGTTTCCCGTATACTGTATATAAATCTCAGCACAGTCGTGTTGGCTAAATGATTTTTTTCTGAATATTTTTAAAAGATTTTTGGGGTTGAATCATTGTAATGCTTAGTGTCAACATGCTATTGTTACTGTCGTAAGGTAGTACGCAAATCTTGCACACACGATGCAGTGGACAAACTACAATCACAATAAACGTGCTGTTGAATTCACAGCACAGTATCATCGAGCTTTAGAACCTTAAAGCAGAATTTTCTGATTGGAGCGCATGAGAAGTGTACCTAATGAAATGTCCCTTGCCTTGCCCCACATCCACTAGGTGGCGGCCGATGATCACAGAGTCGCCACGTTCAACTCCCATTTCCGGCACATCCGCATGAAGATGTGAGAGAGGCGAGCGTGACGTCATTCGCATCCCAATGAAGGCTTGCCAGATTTATTCTTCATTGTCCTCCCCATCCATCTTGAGTGCGACGGAAAGTCCACATGCAGCTTAAGGTCCAGTACGCTTTTCGTCTTCACCCACAAAACAATTCAGCACATTACGTTTTTCCACTACTCGTGCCACTTTTTGCTTACTAGTACACGACTAAACCTTACTAGCAAACTATGTGTTACACTACTAACACTACTCAGCCCAACGAGCAGCCATGTTTCACGCACTAGTAGCCCCCTGAACATTACTAGTAGAACTAAAAGCCCACTAGTAGTTTTACCTGACTGAGTAGTGTAAATTTTCCTACTAGTATGCCAAAGTTATCGTACTCGTGTGCAGAAATGTCATACAGTGGTGGCATAATAGAAATGTTACTAGTATGACATTCTACTGTACTCGTGCACTCAATTGCTTTACTAGTGCGGACAAAGAGTGTACTAGTACATGGACATGAAGATGGATTGCCGTCTATGATTCAGGCCAAGAAGTCCTTGTTGTTTTTCAAAAGCTTTCTTGTAGTTTTGAGACAAGAATGGAGGTCCGAAATGTCCCATCTCCCAGCTGGCGATGCCCGATATCCAAAGTGAGGCCCCGGGGCCCGTTTGCAGCGCGACCTTCATTTTTAAGCGGCCCACAACATACACTAAGAATGAACTTTCACACGGCCCGCAAAACTATTCAAAATAAAAAATAAAAAATGCAACAGAAATGTGTGTGTGTCGAAGAAGCGGGGAAATTGCGATACCCGTGTCCCCCATGGGTGTGACGCCAAAAAAACAACAATGGTCTTGTACTTATAATAATCACGAATTGGTTCGATATCAAGCCTTTCTAGATATGCTAATAAACTATTTACATTTAAAACAGTTACACAATTTCTCTTCATAATGTTTAATAAAGACCATTCAGAGGTTTCTGAGGCAAAAGCGGTTTGGCCCACGCTCTGCTCTGTGTCAACGTACGATTTGTGAACAGATCACATTTAAGATCCGCAAGTAACTGCTTTAAAAGTGGCCATCTTACTACGGATTGCTTTAATTGCCTGTTTCTTGTATTTACCACTAGACACAAGAAGAGCAGATTCTTTTCTGTGGGAAACAACATTTTCTCCTAGCTTTTCTCATTGGAGCTCAGAAATGTCCAATTTCCCCGTTTTTTAGTGTATAAGTAACAGGGACCAGTTTAGCTTGACCAATTTGGCACTTTTGAGCAATAGCAAACACGATTGCTGCGCTTCAGTGAGCGGAGAAATGTGGTGTCCTCATCAAATCGATCCCGAAAAACACAAACTAGGTCAAGCGCGAGGTCCCCAAAGGCCATGGCCGTCACCTTTCACCTTTCAGGAAGCGGGTAGACGGTCCATACGTCCCGAGCAGTGCGGACGGCGGAAAAAAAGGCCGTTCGAGGCGACGTGACGCCGACCTTCTGGGGCCGAGGCGGCACGGGCGCCTGGAGCGAGGCGGCGTAATTGGCCACGCGGGACGGACGAGACGGAAGGCGGCCAGCTGCCGGGCTCTTTTTAACACTCTTTGATTAATTCATTCCGTCCAGCTTCACTCAAGTGCCGTGTCGCACGCATTTCAAATTTGCGCACTAAGCAGGAGAGACAGCGGCGGGGTCGCGGAAGAGCATCCGAGGGCGCGAGCCATTCGCGCCGCGTTGCGAATCAGCACGAATCGAAGCATTGTGCTGCTTTTTCCTTTTGTTGCTCACAAGTCAAAGCAGTCGGGTCACTTCTACCTCAAGGCGTGTGTACTTTTTGTACTTTGGCTTCAGTACAGAATTTGAATCAGTGCTTTGACTTTTACAAGTATCTGTCTTTCTCCTTCAGCCCAGCGAACCAGTACTTTTGCCGCCTGGCATTCCGTCATGCCGGTGTTTGCCTTCGGGGGCTCACGCGAGCGGTCGCGTCACTTCCAAACGAAGTTTGATTCCTAGCATGTTGGATAACTTTTCATGGAATGTACTCTCGATCAGTTTTGAAGGGGCAAAAACCTTGATCGTTCCCCCTGCCCACCTCATTACATTTTGCGAACACTTCACAAAATGCTGAAAGATTCTGGCTCCATTGCAGTACACATATATGTTAGACGGACCATCGGCTTGTTTTATTTGGACTACGGATGGTTATCATTGTACGATAAACAATGACATCCACGTCATTTGCCGCAAAACATTAGAAAGGAAGCGGCCTGCCTATTTGGTCAAATGCTATTGGCCAGACGGGCTTCCATTTTTTCAGGTCATAAATGATTGTACGCTAAGACTTATCGTCGACTCAATAGCAACTAACCGCTTTGGTGAAGTAACTTCCAGGATACAGTAACGCGCTACATTACTCGTTAGTCAAAATGGCGGCCACTTTGGAGTAACGCGTTACCGGCATCGCCAGTTATCTCAGGGCATTGTATGTAAAATCCCGCTCGGCGGCGTCGATTCCAAATTCCCCGCGAGGTGGAACGATGCCGGTCGGACTGCGGCGCCAACTGCTGGCTGGAGGCAGACGCGGGCATATGTGAATGGCCCCACGTACACACGCGCACACACACACCGGGAGCTCGGCGGACGCCCGCTGAGCATGGAGGCGCGCCGGCCGATTCACGCCTCGGCGTTTCTCGGCGTCTGAACTGCGGCTTTCTAATCCGAGAATTAGCCGCACTTGTATGCTGCCAACATGCCCGCTGCCCATGTGCGCTGTCGTCCGTCTTACTTTGTCCGCATCGTGCCTCGTGCCCGCTGAGGCACTCACCGGGGGCGAGGGGGAGGGAGAAAGACCCAAAGAGACCCTGGCAGCAGAAGGATTGGGGGCTTTGGGGGGTTCCCTGATGTCCTTTTTAGCTTTAACCTTTACATATTGTTCATTTTACATGCACACATGAGCCAAGAATATCCTCATAATAATTGCCTGCATCTAATTATGGACTGGAGTGGATCTCCACTATTCAGGACCACGAATAGCGATAATCTGTGGATAATTGATGCTTCTTACAATTGATTAGAATATATATACACACACACACACATACATACATACATATACACACACACAAATTAGCCATGTGCTCGTTCTCTGGCTTGCTGCTCTCTTAAAAAAAAGGACTTGAAACCTCAGATGGAGGAGGTAAGTTTAGATATGCTTTTCAAAAATTGTCAAGCTTTTTTAAATATTTATTTACAGTAATTTGGTATTGTATTAGGCCACAAAAAAGTATAAATCGCGGCACTCCTTGGGGATTTTGTAAGTCAAGGTAGCGTTACATACTTTTTGTTATTAGATAATATTCAGTATCAGTGTGTAAATCAACCCTAGTACGAGTTTATAGTAGAAAATATGAATGATCGGTAATTAAGAGCAGAAGAAGGTCCATTGTGGGGCCACACAATGGAATTTTGCTCAGGGCCCCAGGGAGGCGTGCACGTGAAACGCCAAGCACGAGTCAACACGAGCAGGACGGCCGTGTTGTGCGTTCACTTGACCCCCCTACGCAAACAGCTTGTAGGAATTGTTTTTGAAAAAAGCCCAACTTTGACTGTCCTTCCCAACAGCGGCTGCCAATGGCGCACATCTGCTGCCTCCAGAAGCGAAAAACACGCTCGCCTCGCCGTGCCACGTCAGGACGCCGCCGCTCAAAGCGCTTGCTCTCACCGGAGATGAGGAGTAAAAAAAGAAGAAAAAGAGGGGAGGGCGGGGGGGGGGGGGGGGCAAGAATGACATGCTCCCAAGCTGTCAGGGCAACTACATCATCTTATGTAACCCCCCCCCACAGAAAAGCCCCTAAAAGCAGCGGTTTGGATTTTAAATGGCTGCAATTTGTACGCAGCAAATGTGGAGTCAACATTGTCAATCACGAGCGGAACAACTGGCAAAGCTGGAGCGTCGAGCGTATGGCGCGCTCCAATAAAAAAAGAAAAAAAAAAAAGAAGAAGAGCATACAACGCAAAGCATGTAGAAAAGGGCAAAAATCTGAGCGCAGGAAGCATAAAAGGAAATGTCATGAGTAGCATAAACAATGCAGCATTACTTTTGGCCACAATGTGAAATAGACAGGTGTCCCATTGTCTCTGTTCACATGGTGAAAAAGTCATATTACGTTTGTTGGCCAGGAAAATGGACATGTCTCATTACTGTTGACCACATAAGAAAGTGGCCGTGTGCGCTGTCGTCCATTATTGATACGCTCGTGGTGGGAGTCAATAATCAGACCAGAAACGATGTGAAACTTTGCATTAAGCAAATGAACAAAGTCACACACCAAACTCACAATTGTCTATCCGTCTTCTCAACATTTCAAACTCTTTTGATCTGTTTTTCAAGTGTGGGGAAATTCCAGCTTTTATCTCCAGAACATTTGGCCCTGGCTTTCAAATGGCATTATAAAATCATTCAAACAACCTTTCAGTCAGGAAGTGTGAGCGCTATTGCTTGACACATTTTAAAAAGTTGAGATCTTTGGCGTGCAATGAAGCATCATTAAGTGTGTTTAAAAGAATGGTAAAATAATTTTAGTCTCCAACGTGAAAATTGACCTTTGACCCATTTCTTTTGGTCACATGTCCCACAATATTTGTCCACATAATGAAAACTGCTGTGTGTCTAATGACTTATGACCACAGGAGGTCTCGTTATTGCGTAACGTGACGCGAGCCGCGTCCTTAATTGACAATTAAGCGCCGCCAGGTCCCGGCGATCCTGAGCTGATGCTTTTCCAATTAGCGCGTAGACGAAGACGAACGAGCCGCGGGACGATTCGGACTTGAAGAGCCGACCTCTGCCGCGGGTCGCGACTCGCTCTCCCGAAACGTTTTATTAAAGCGGCGTTATTATCTCAACTGTCACATCTGCACACGCGCTCATGTTGCTTTGGAGGATTATGAATCAAGTACGCATGATGAATACTCGTACTTGGGGTTCAGGAGCAAATATGGGCTTTAATTCACCCCTTAATTGATTTATTGATCAATTCAAAAGTGTGTCCCAATACTTTTGTCCATATTGTGTGCATCCATACAAGTACAAATCCTAAAAATGAAAGGTAGACTTAATATGAGATACTCCAGTGAACCCCCACGCTTGCTGCGGATTTACCTATCCGCCGATTTTTATTCCCACTTTTTCAAGACTTTTTTTGGGGTGAAAAAAAGTGTTTTTTAAATTTCAATGCACTTAAAATGGGCGTCAATTATCCGCAGATTTTGGCGATTCGCGGTCCGGCCCGGTCGGTCTTCTCCGCAAACAGGGGGGTCCGCTGTACTGCCTAGACATAATAATATCAAGACTTCACTACCTAGAATCCTTCAGTGTCACACGCCACCAATCAACGCTACAACGCCATTATTGACAACTTTTGTCCACATAGTGAAAAAGAACGGAGGAGCGTCCCATTATTTTTGTCCACGCATCCCACAGCATCAGTTAGCTTAGCAACACAGCGCACACACGCGGCGGCACGGCACGTTTGGCGTAAAAAGCGACGAAAAGCAGCGGACTCACCGAGAGGCTGCCCGGCGATGACCCGGGCGTACTCGCCCGCCACGGCCGCCCGGGCATTGCGCTCGTTGACGTACTGCACGAAGGCGTAGCCCTTGTGCACGGAGCAGCCCACGATCTTGCCGTACTTGGCAAAGATCACCTCGATGTCCGTCTTCTTGACGATGGCCGTGTTGAGGTTGCCGATGAAGACGCGCGAGTTGAGCGAGCGAGGGTCATTCTTGTTGGTCACGTTGCTAGTCTGCGTTTTGCCAGTCATCCTCCACCACGCGCGCTCCTGACACACACACAACAACACAGTCACATGAAAGACACGGATGTACGCGTTCGCTACCATTTTACAAAACGTGTATGTACACTTGAAGTACCATTAACACTAGATATCATAACTCTCACATAAACAACCACTATTGTACACTTTATGTACCATATTGTACCATCCACAATCAAAAGAAAAACTATGAATGTACACTTGATGTACATTTTTTCTGATCTAACCATCAACACTCTCTGATGACAACCACATTTGTACATTTCATCACATATGTACTATTTTGTACCGTCAACTCTAGCTATCATAAAAAAAAACAAAAAACACGTTTGGACACTTTAGCTACCATTTTTGTCAACCATGTATGGACTCTTTATGTGCCATTTTGTGCTATTCACACTCTCCAAAGAAAAGTATGTACACACATGCAACACAGTTGCATGAAAAAAAATTATGTAAACCTTTGCTACCATTTATCAAAACATGTATCAAAACATGACTCTGATGAAAATCATGTACAGCATGTACACGTTATGTACCATTTTGTATTGTCCACACTCTCTGAAGAGAAACGTAAACACAGACAAAACAGTCACATGAAAAACATGTCGAGTATGTGCACTCTCTACCATTTTGGAAACAATGCATGTAGCATGATCTACCATCCACACTGCATATGAATGTATGTGCACTTCATACACCATTTACAATGCATTTGTAGTGTGTGTTTACAACACAATTTGCAGTAACGGGACATAGCAGCTTTTCCTAAATTCAGCACAACAGACTTTGTTTTCAAAAGCTTGCACTCCCGCTTGAGGTTTCACCTCAGGCACGTTCCAGCGCGGCTGCTCGAATGCTAATAGCAGACGGGCGGGTGCGTGGGAGATTGTGGGGCGCGTGTCACGAGAGTTTTGCCGGAGCTTAGCGACCGCACTAACTGTCAGCGGGAGCACTTTGTTGTCTCGCTTAGCCGCGTCGTCGCGTGCCTAATGGCCCCCGGGGCCCGCCGGCCCGTCTCATTTGCTCGCTGCTTTTTATTCAGACTTTATGCCTGCTATTAAGTCGTCGCACGCCACACATGCACACACTCCCATACGCTAACATTTGCATAACCTACAAAAAAAAAAAACTTGTTGGTTGCGAGGGGGCGGCACGGTGGACGACTGGTTAGAGCGTCAGCCTCACAGTTCTGAGGACCGGGGTCCAATCCCCGGCCCCGCCTGTGTGGAGTTTGCATGTTCTCCCCGTGCCTGCGTGGGTTTTCTCCGGGCACTCCGGTTTCCTCCCACATCCCAAAAACATGCATTTATTGGTGACTCTAAATTCCCCGTAGGTGTGAATGTGAGTGCGAATGGTTGTTTGTTTGTATGTGCCCTGCGATTGGCTGGCAACCAGTTCAGGGTGTACCCCGCCTCCTGCCCGATGACAGCTGGGATAGGCTCCAGCATGCCTGCGACCCAAGTGAGGAGAAGCGGCTCAGAAAATGGATGGATGGATGGATGATTGTGAGGCGAAACCATCAAAAGCTGAGTGGAAGGTAAATGGATTTCCTGAGCACATTTAAAAACAACCGGTTGATTCACTACCAAGATGGCGCCTACCAGTGTTGTCGCCTCGGTTACGCGCTCTCTCGTATTGTTTTTGTTTTTGTGTTTTTCGTTCGTCTTTGGAGACATTACACGACTCACTTACACAAGGGGAGACTTGTTAACCATCAAGGAGGCTACTCCGGACTTTCTTTCACCAACTTTCGCAAATCCGCTCAGTTCCCCCCCCCCCCGAGTGTCATGAACGGAACAGAGGATAGGACCCAAAAATGCACGACTCCAAAACAAATGGACAGTTTCCAAAAAGAGAGGTTTAATAGACGGGCATAGGTCGGTACACAGGCAGGCAATCCAAGAAAGGCAACAGTATCCAAAAACATGAGGCAAAGAGGCAAGGTTGATAATCGGAACAGGGTCAAGTCTTACTGTGAGTCTGTGACAAGGAATGCTGGAACGTGACGACAAGGTACAACGAACTGGCAACGAGAGGGAATGAGACACGAGGTTAAATACAAGAGGTAATTAGGGTGAACGAGGCACAGGTGGTGAAGATGCTCACAGGAGCAGGTGTGTGTGAAACAGGGAGGGGAAGACAAAACCCGGAACACACACACACACACATGACAGTACCCCCCCCCCCCCTTAACGGCCGGCCCCAGACGGCCCTGGGGCCCTTGGATGCGCAACGTGGAAGTCCCGAATGAGCGAATCATCCATGATAAACGCAGACGGTACCCACGAACGTTCCTCAGGCCCATAGCCCTCCCAGTCCACCAGATATTGAAACCCCCTCCCCCTCCAACGAGACGACAACAGCCGCTTCACAGCGAAGACAGGGCCCCCATCCACAAACCGGAGGGGAGGAGGGGGCCTGGAAGGCGGGACCAGAGGGGACTCCCGGCCTGGCTTGAGTAGGCTGACGTGAAAAGGAGGGTGGACCCGCATCGACCTTGGGAGCCTCAGCTTCACGGTGACAGGGTTGATGATCTTTGTGTTGGGGAAGGGCCCAACGAACCTGGGAGCGAGCTTCTTGGACTCCACCCGGAGTGGAATATGTTTGGTCGAGAGCCAAACTCGCTGACCCACTTTGTAGTTCGGGGCCGGTGTCCTCCGACGGTCAGCAGCGGCTTTGTAGGACCGTCCCTGGCGCACCAGCATCTGTCGGGCTCGCTCCCAGGTCCTCCTGCAGCGTCTCACCAAGGTTAATGCCGCTGGAACTGTGGACTCAGGGGCTATGGCAGGAAACAGAGATGGTTGGTAACCATGCGCAACGTGAAAAGGCGATAGACCAGCGGATGCAGAGGGGAGGGAATTGTGGGAAAATTCGACCCAAACCAATTTCTGAGACCAGGATTGCGGATCCTGTGAAGCGAGACATCGGAGCCCAGTCTCCAGGTCCTGGTTCAGCCTCTCGGTTTGGCCGTTGGTTTCAGGATGAAACCCAGATGACAGACTGACGGTAGCACCTATGAGATTGCAAAACTCCTTCCAAAATTGCGAAATAAATTGGGGACCCCTATCAGACACCACATTCTTGGGGAAACCATGGAACTTGAAAACTTGATTAATCATCAGCTCGGCAGTGTCTTTAGCTAAGGGGAGTTTTGGAAGTGCAATGAAGTGTGCCATCTTAGAGAACCTGTCAACAACTGTAAGAATGGTGGTATTGCCTTTAGAGGCCGGTAATCCTGTCACAAAGTCTACGGAAATGTCTGACCAAGGACGTTGTGGTTTTGGCAGGGGTCGCAACTCCCCAGAAGGACGTTGATGAGAGGGCTTGTTGGCAGCACATACCTGGCAAGCATTGACATAATCGATAACATCCCTCCTAACATTAGGCCACCAAAAGCACTGTTCGACCACTGATTGAGTCTTGGCAATGCCTGGGTGACATACAGTGCGGTTCGTGTGAGCCCAGTGGATGACTCTTCCCTTTAAGGTCGGAACCACATAAAGCCTGTTTTCAGGGCAATCTTCAGGGCTAGGAGTGTTTTTCAGAGCCCCTTTAACCGCCGTTTCAATGTCCCAAACAAAAGCGGAAATAAAACATGACTTGGGCAAAATAGTCTTAGGGTCGGACAAAGAATTCTCTTCGGAGAAAATGTGTGACAAAGCATCTGGCTTACCATTTTTAGAACCAGGTCGGTAGGATAACATGAAATTAAATCGAGTAAAGAACAGAGCCCATCTAGCCTGCCTCGCATTTAATCTTTTAGCAGTCTTAATATACTCAAGATTCTTGTGATCTGTCCATACTAAAAACGGAGTCTGTGCCCCCTCTAGCCAGTGCCTCCACTCCATCAAAGCCACCTTGACTGCCAGCAGTTCACGGTCACCAATGTCATAATGTTTCTCAGCTGGGGTCAGTTTTTTGGAGAGAAAAGCACAAGGATGTAATTTATCATCCTTGAGAGATTTATGGGAGAGCACTGCTCCTATTCCGACATCAGACGCATCGACTTCTACCACAAACTGCTGTTGGAGATCTGGCAAAGTAAGGATGGGAGCGGAGGTAAAGCTCGACTTAAGTTTTTGAAACGCTGCCTGACAAAGCGGGTTCCATGCAAAAGGTTTGTGTGGCGAGGTAAGATCATGCAAAGGAGAGGCTACAGAACTGAAATTTCTGATGAATTTTCTGTAGAAGTTTGCGAACCCTAAGAACCTTTGTACATCTTTGCGTGACGTGGGAGTAGGCCAATTAATTACTGCATCGACTTTGCAAGGGTCCATTTTGACTTCACCTTGAGCCACTTGTGGAACTCACATTTCTCAGCCTTAACATAGAGTTGATTCTGCAGTAACTGCTGCAAAACAGAGCGGACATGAATAATGTGAGTCTCCTCATCCGGAGAGAAAATCAAAATGTCATCCAAATAAACAAAAACATAAACATTCAGCATGTCACGCAGGACATCATTGACAAGGTTCTGGAAAACAGCTGGAGCGTTAGTAAGCCCAAAAGGCATTACCAAATATTCATAATGTCCTGTTGGTGTGTTGAATGCTGTTTTCCATGCATCCCCCTCCCTTATCCTGACAAGATGATATGCATTTCTTAAGTCCAGTTTGGTGAAAACCATGCTCCCTCCAGGAACTCAAAAGCGGTGGAGATGAGAGGAAGAGCGTACCTGTTTTTTACCGTGATCTCGTTGAGACCTGGGTAATCGATACAGGGTCGCAGGGTCTTGTCTTTCTTGTCCACAAAGAAAAATCCTGCTCCCGCAGCGGATGAAGATGGGCGAATGATCCCGGCTGCCAGTGATTCCTCCACGTACTCCTTCATGGCCTTGTGTTCCGGCCCTGAAAGAGAGAACAACCTCCTTCGTGGGGGTGTGGTTCCAGGCAGCAAGTCAACAGCACAGTCATAAGGTCTGTGGGGTGGAAGGGATTTGGCCTTGGACTTGGAAAAAACATCTTTAATATCCTGGTAACAGGTGGGCACTTGAGATAAATCAGGATCCCCAGATGGGGTCTGTGGATTGTCCTTAGAAACATGACCCTGAACATCACATGGCGGCTTGAAACAGTTCCGGGCCCAATTGCTGCCCCATGACATAACCTGCCCAGAGGACCAGTCAATGTGGAGGTTATGTAATTTCAACCAAGGGTTCCCTAAGATAAGGTCATGATTCATGGCGTCAAAAACATGAAAACTAATGCGTTCCGAGTGAGAATCGGGAAATGTCAATGTGAGTGTTTGGGTGCGGTGAGTGATCTTGCCCATAAAACTGCCGTCTGCAGCATAGGTGTTGCGGTGGCGTTTTATTTCAAAGGTTCTAAGGTGTATACGTCTAACGAGGATGGAGTTGAGTAAGTTTGCGTCAGAACCAGAGTAAATTAATACAGGTGTATGAATTTCTTGATCAGGAGAGCATAGTGTCACTTTAGGAAGAACTCGTGTAGGGTCTTCATTCATGAAATTCAGACTCACCTCTCCCGTGCCCTTGCTACCGGCAACTTTGACGTGACAGTTGCTCACGGAATGACCCAACTGACCGCAGTAGAAGCACCGCCGTTCCCTCAGCCGGCGTTGACGTTCCTTGCATGGGTTCCTCCGTGGGGACGTTAGCCAGTGGGTTGAGACCGGAACCAGGGGATCTGCCTTGGTTTGGCTGGTCACCGAGGCTCGTCCTCAAAGTGCGCGGTGACGCAGCCTTCCGCCGATGTCCATCCAGCTCGCGATCCAAAAGCCTCTTGTCGATTTTTACGGCGAGAGCGATGAGAGTGTCCAAGTCGGTCGGCAGGTCTAGCGGGACTAAATGATCCTTGACGGCGGGGGATAGTCCTTGAAAAAAGGCATCGAGTAGCGCCCGATTATTCCAATGACTCTCAGCTGCTAGAATGTGAAACTCAATCGCGTAATCTGACAGCCTGCGCTTGCCTTGTTGTAAGGTGACAAGGGAGCGAGCTGCCTCACGATCATGAGTGGAAAATTGAGAAATTTGCTCCATAGTCTTTACGAAAAAAGCCCATGAATGACACGCGGCGGAATTGCGGCTCCATTCAGCAGTAGCCCACGCCTCCGCACAACCAGTCAGGTGGGAAATGACGAAAGCGATCTTTGCCCGCTTGGTGGGGAAGGCAGCTGCCTGCAGCTCAAAGTGGAGTTCGCACTGCGTGATGAACGGCTTAATGTTCCCAGAATTTCCAGAGAACCTCTCCGGTCGAGAGAGCTGTGAGCAGACAGCAGCGGAGGTGGCAGGTGGCTGCATGTTGACTGTTTCACATGGAAATACCGTGGCGTATTGGGTGTGGTGCCAACTGGTTCCTTCTCTTGAATAATTTTCATAAGAAGTTCAAACTGTGAGGCCACCTGTCTCATCATATTGTCCTGATGCCTTGACAGTCCCTCTAGATGAAGGTGGAGGGCAGCAATCTGCTCATCCTGCTTCGAGAGGCGTTGACCCTGCGCTTGAAGGGCTTTGCGCACCAGATCTGAGTCTGCTGGGTCCATGTTATGGCCAGTTCGTTCTGTCATGAACGGAACAGAGGATAGGACCCAAAAATGCACGACTCCAAAACAAATGGACAGTTTCCAAAAAGAGAGGTTTAATAGACGGGCATAGGTCGGTACACAGGCAGGCAATCCAAGAAAGGCAACAGTATCCAAAAACATGAGGCAAAGAGGCAAGGTTGATAATCGGAACAGGGTCAAGTCTTACTTTGAGTCTGTGACAAGGAATGCTGGAACGTGACGACAAGGTACAACGAACTGGGAACGAGAGGGAATGAGACACGAGGTTAAATACAAGGGGTAATTAGGGTGAACGAGGCACAGGTGGTGAAGATGCTCACAGGAGCAGGTGTGTGTGAAACAGGGAGGGGAAGACAAAACCCGGAACAGACACACACACACACACACACATACACACACACACATGACACAGAGTTACTTACCGGAGCGGGTTCCGCGGTTTTCGCCGCATGGAGGCGGAGGCGACGCCATAGAGGGAAGCGAGCCGGCATCCAGGTGAAACTTCGCAAGAGAGGACACAGATTGGCGTTCCCGTCGATCCACCTCGCGAATGTACGCTCCCTCCCCAACAAAATGGACGAGCTTCATCTTCTGTTAAAGACCAGTAAAGACTTCGGATGTTTCGCCGCCATGTGCTTTACGGAGACCTGGCTTTGCGACGCTGTACCCGATGGCACCGTCATGCTTCCCGGCTTCCATATTCACCGAGCAGACCGCGACATGTAATCATCGGGGAAAACAAAAGGCGGCGGGATATGCTTCTATATCAACGAAAAATGGTATACGGACGTCACGGAGCTCAGCACACACTGCAGCCCGCATTTGGAGTCGCTGTTTTTGAACTGTAAGCCATTCTACTTGCCGCGTGAGTTCGCATCATTCATTCTCGCTGGCACTACATCAAGCTAACACGAACGCTGCACTGCTAAGGCTTGCCGAACAAGTCAACGAAATTGAAAAAAAAAACACCCGGACTCACCTCTCATTATTCTCTGGGACTTTAACAAAGCTAAACTCAACCACAAGCTCCCTAAATACAAGCAGCACATCGACTGTCCTACCAGGGAAAATAACATTTTAGACCACAGCTATACTACGCTAAAAAACGCATACCGTGCTATACCTCGTGGCGCCCTGGGCACGTCTTGATCACTGCTTAATTCACTTAATACCGACGTACAGGCAAGAACTTAAATGCGCGAAGCCTACAGTGAAAACAGTCAAAAAGTGGACCAATGAAGCAAAGATGGAACTTCAAAGCTGTTTAGACTGCACAGACTGGAGTGTCTTTGAAAGGTCAGCTGGCAGCCTGGAAGAATATAAGGTCACATCCAATATCAGTTTCTGTGAAGATGTGTGTGTACCAACAAAGTCATTTCGCATCATTCAACAACAACAAGCCGTGGTTCACTGCCAAACTTAAGCAGCTTCGCCAAGCCAAGGAGGACGCATATCGAAGCGGGGACAGGGCCCTGCATAATTGCGCTAGAAACCAGCTGACTAAAGAAATTAACATTGCAAAGAAGAACTATGCAGCAAAATTGGAAAAACAGTTTAGCGCTAACGACTCTAAATCAGTCTGGCATGCATTCTAATCGCTGACTAATTACAAGCGACGATCCTGCCCAAGCTGAGAACAATAGCACACTAGCCAACGACTTGAATACCTTCTACTGCAGATTTGAAAAGGACACTTTCACACCCCACACCCATCCGGCCGCACCCCCGCCCACAATCACACCTCTGACCTCTGCGTTTACCATCCACGAACAGGATGTGAGACGCATCTTCAAACAACAAAAGATTAACAAAGCGACAGGCCCAGACCATGTGTCCCCATCCTGCCTCAAAGTCTGCGCGGACCAGCTCGCGCCAGTCTTCACTCAGATCTTCAATAGATCTCTGGAACTGTGCGAAGTACCATCCTGTTTCAAACGCTCCACCATCATTCCAGTCCCCAAGAAACCTGCAATCTCGGGTCTAAATGACTACAGGCCTGTCGCCTTGACATCTGTGATCATGAAGTCCTTTGAATGTTTCGTGCTGGACCACCTCAAGAGCGTCACAGGTCCCCTGCTGGACCCCCTGCAGTTTGCCTACCGAGCGAACAGGTCTGCGGATGATGCAGTCAACATGGAACTGCACTTCATCCTAGAACACCTCGACAGTGCAGGGACCTACACGAGGATCTTTTTAGTGGACTTCAGCTCAGCGTTCAACACCATCATCACTGAACTAATTTCATCCAAGCTTCTCCAGCTCAGCGTCTCACCTGCCCTCTACCAGTGGATTCACAGGTTTCAGACGGGCAGGACACAGCAGGTCAGGCTGGGGGAGGCCACTTCATCCACACGCAGCATCAGCACTGGGGTGCCCCAAGGTTGTGTCCTCTCTCCGCTGCTCTTCTCTCTCTACACGAACAACTGCACCTCAGCCCACCAGACTGTCAAACTCCTGAAGTTTGCAGATGACACCACTGTCATCGGGCTCATCAAGGACGGTGACGAGTCTGCATATCGACAGGAGGAGGAGCGGCTAGAGCTGTGGTGCGCCCGACACGACCTGGAGCTGAACACGCTGACTATAGAGATGATCGTGGACTTCAGGAGGCATCCTTCGCCACAGCTGCTCCTCACACTATCCAGCTGCCTTGTGTTAACTGTTGAGACCTTCAAGTTTAGTTTTGCTCGCTTGAAAATGAAAAATATCCCATGATGCACCGAGCCAGTTTCACTTTAATTTGATATTCCATTAATTGTTGCAGCTCCACACTCAACCTTAAGTATTAAAAAGTATCTGTATATATATTTACTTGGTATCAGATCGAAAACAAATCTTACAGTTTCGCACGCCAAGCGGTCCATCTCGCAATCTTCTCTGTACAACTATTTATGACATCCACTCAATTTATCGTCATCACCCACAGGCTCGGCTGGATTCATTTCGATACTTTGAAGGAAATGGAAAAAAAAATCCAAAACCTTTTGGGGTATATCCGGCGGGCACAACCCCAAACGTTTTTGTCCGGGTTTCAGGTGAGGACAAGTACAAGTACTCCCCCCGCACCCCTTACCTATTGTTTAAAACGTTACGAAAAGGTCACTTTAGTTGCTTTTTGCTTTGGTCAGCAGCTCGGCCATTAGCTGAAATGTAAAGGAGGTCACCGAAAAGCGGCGGCTTGCGTGCAGTGGCGACGTTGGCACTTCTACGGCAGGAATTCTGCGCTTCAGCGGCGCTGACAGGATTTCATCAATTCTTCATGCAGCTGCACGGAGAAGACCGAACTCATCTGGTCAAACAGCGCAGAATACATCAATCCCTCGCGGCTCTTAATCCAATTTGATCAGCGAGGATAGCGGCAGGTGTGTGCTGACGTCGGCCGGCTCCGCGTGATTGTCGTGAAAGCGTCGTCCTCTCCGCCGTTGAATCCCCGCTCCACTTAAAAAGCTCTCGCCGCACACGCCGCACGAGGAGGAAACAAATAATGTCGAGACGGCGCCTCACGCCTCACCTGCGTCCCAAGTGGCGCCGGATGAAAAAAACACTCCAGGGTTGCGGGGAATACTTCACATGCTGGTTACTATAGCGATGACTCACATTTTGATGGATTGTGAATTCAGAGATTTGTTTCTAAATTCATTGTACATGATTAAAGATAATTGCCAAAAACGTGCAAAGGCTTAGAACTATGCAGCATTCAATTGTGGAGATACACTGGAGCGTTATACTGCTTTTCACCATTTCAGTTTTCCAGATTTTTGGGCATGTGGCTAAAACGGTGCCCGATCCAGTAACCGGCACTTGAAGTGATGAAAGACGAGAGCAACGAGAACGAACCAACAGCAACTGAAAGAAGACAGGGAACTAAATACAAACAAATTCATGAGACAACAAGGCACACCTGGACAAGACACGAGTGGCTGCGGAGCTGACTGGTTAACTCCAGGAACAGGGCAGACGAGAACAGGTGGAAAAGAAAACTAGTGGACCAGACATGCACAAGAGACAGAAAAACATGGCAGAAGATGTAACAAAACTAAATCTACTCCCAACAAAGTCAACAATAAAAATGGATCATGACAGAAACAAACGAAGCTTGTGATGCTGTTTCACTTTGACGGCGAGCGCGACACGCGATGACGTCTTGACGACGTCGATGACGTCGCTTCATGACAGGCAAAAGTTACACAAACTAATCCGAAAAGGCAAATGAAGCAAAATGAAGCCAATTGACGCTTGGCCGAGTGGCCGCTCCTGTTTGTTGACTTAACGTGTCCCTAAATCACAAGAGTGCACTTGCTAATGGCGCTAACGTCCACTTACCTTCTTCCGCCTCTGGCAGCCACTCATACATTGAATCATATTTAATTTCTGGAAATAGGTCTATGTTTGCGATGCTAGGTCTTTAACAACCCACAGAAATATTCGGTAACCATTGACCGTTGATGTAAAGTTTAAAGTCTCAGTGCTGTTGAACTGTTTATCGTCACTCATGAAATGACTCTTGTCCAATCAAATTGCTTGGTCCAAACTAACTGTTCTGTAATGCTGTATCATGTTTTTGCCACTATGAAATTCTCTGAACCTTGTGCTTCTTTTAACTAGAGAGAAGAGACTAAAATGCGTTTTGTTTGTTTGGTTGTACGGCAAGTCTGAAAAAATGGCCACCACACGACGGTTAGCATCCAAATGGAGGCTTAAACTATTACAAAATACCAATTTTCCAAAAATGATGTCAGGGAATACTCAGGTGGCCACGTTATCCCGGGAAGCACCAAAGTGTTCTGTCAGGAGACATTTAATTTCATCTCGTTCCAAGCCGGCCGCAATTAGCAGTTTAGTAGGCCGCCGACGGGTCTCCTTTTTTAATTTATGTGCGCGCCTCGCTCCATTGTCGGAGAATGACAGACAATTTTTGCGGCTTCAAAAGCTTGGCGAGTGGCTCGGCGGGAATTTAAAGGCGGAACTCACGACCTTGTTTAACGGAATCCTTGTGCCGAGCGGCGAAGCAGCGGGGACATTACTGGCGTCGTGTCGCCAAAACAGAACGCTTCTTCAAAGCCTGGCCGCCAGCGCGAGGCCATCGCGCCTGGACGAGATCACGTTTGTTGGTCGAGAGGTAAGCAATTGGATAACTAGGTCAGTAGGCAGAAAGAAAGGTTGGCAGATAGGTAATTAGGTCGGTGGGTTGGTAGGTAAGTCGGTCGGTAGGTAGGTGGATCGCTTGGTCAATGGATAGGGACGTAGATCAGTAGACAAGTTGGTCGGTCCGAAGGCTGGTCGGTCGGTACAGTAAGTAGGTTAGTCGCTCAGTAGGGTTGTCGGTTGGTGGCTTGGTCAGTCGGTAGGATGGTAGATCGGTCAGTTGGTTGGTTGATAGGCAGGTAAGGTATGTCAGTTGGTTGGCAGGTAGTTGCTAGGTGAAGGTGTAGGCGGTACAGTGTGTTGGTTGAAGTGAAAGTTGGTCAAAAGCCTTGATTTGATTTTGATTTGACCCAGCAGCCAAGAAAATGTTGGCTGCGACTCGTTTACAAGGCCACCGGCCTTCCGTGAGGTTCCCGTTTCATTCCAAAATCCGCAACAGGCCCTCGGCTAAACGTCCCCCCGTGTTGCCGCAGTCACTGGCAGAAATCACAGGCAGCTTTCTGCTTTATTTTTTGTTTGTTTTGCTTTGTGGCGGATGTTGCTGCCCTTTGAAAGCTCCTGTTTTTATGGTAACCACGGCAACCGAGTCACCACGCTTTGCGCCGCAAAATGTGACCAAGTGCGTGGGCGGAAAATAGCCGCGCGGGAATATTTGGCAAAACTTGTTCTTTTTCAGTGCAGGTGGAAAAGAAACATTCACTCTTAAAAAGACATACAGTATATTACATATTACATATTAATACATACATTATTCTTATTACATATATTTACAGTGCAGTGACATATGATCCTACTAGTGGCAAAGGTAAAATATTTCCACAAAATGCAGACAGAGGTGTTTACTAGAAAGGCCTATATTTTCTTGGTAAATAAAAATATTTAACAATAATGTATTTTTAAAAAATCCACATTAAATAGATAATACATGCAATACAACAACACACAATATAATAATAATGATAATAATAATACAAATAAAATACATAATTATATTATGTATTGAAATATTTTTTTTAAATTGATAATTTCTTGTTTGGCCAATGTTGATATTTTTGCACTTTACCTTACTTTCTCTTTAAACTCCATTATTAACATCAGCTTTACAGATGCCACGTCTGGGCTGCAGATGTTGTTTCTTGTGGTATTGACTGAGTAATTGACAGTGACGCACATTAGTATTTAAATCTTACGCACTTCAAATTAATAAGGCAAGATGATGTATTGAAACCCCCAATCCTTTTTAAAAAAAAAAACAACTACAAACTTAATTTAAAAAAAAACATGATGAATTGGTATAATAGATAATATATGAAGAATGTTTCATTCTTCCATATGCATACAAGATGTGTTTAACTGAGGTGAGGGGTTATTGTTTCCACGTGTCGAGGAAGAATACGCTGTTTTGCTTGAGTAAGACTTTTATTGAACTTTTGAATTTAAGAAGGCTCCTTATCATCTGCAGGGTGCGCGTTTAAGGGGACGCGCGTTATACTCATGAGCCTTTTTCATATTCGCCTACTGAATTTCTAAGAGAAGTCAAATATTAGCACCAAGGTAAATGAGGAGAGATCGTCTTTTATTGCGATTACTAACTCCTATTTGGCCTTTTAATGGCAGGAGGCTTTACTGCCAAAGCGCAATGTCACATTTCATTCGTCTTCAATTGCACGGAGCGATGCGATATTAAAGCAGAATTAAAAGAGTCTCAATATTTGCTTGAAATCGAAATCATTTACAAGAGCTGCAGATGAACATCCATCCATCCATCCATTTTCTTATCCTGGTTAGGGTCGCGGGACGATGGAGCCTATCCCAGCTGACTTCGGGCGAAAGGCGGACTCCACCCTGAACTGGTCGCCTGTCAGTCGCAGGGCACTTATAGACACGGACAACCATCCGCACTCACATTCACACCGTCACTGAGTGGGAGCTGAACCCACGCTGCCTGCACCAAAGTCAGGCGAGTGTATCACTACACCATCAGTGACTGCAGATGAACAATCGGACTCAAATGAGAAAAAAAAGGAGCATATGTTTGTTTCCCTCTCCGTCAGCAGGTTGTAATTGTAGCTCAGCCAACATCCCGAAAATGCATCTCCCCTGCGGATAGTCCGCTGGCGTGGCCGCTTTAGAGCTCCTCGTTGTCAGCCATGAGTGTGCGCATGTCACGCAGAAACAGGTGGGAGAGCAAGGAGGGGGAAAAAAAATTAAAAGTCAGATTTGACAGCCAACGTGTGGACCGATGCATGCGGCTGGTGTGGCCACTTTAGAGCGCCTTGTTGTCAGCCATGAGTGTGCGCATGTCACGCAGAAACAGGCGGGAGAGCAAGGAGGGGGGAAAAATAAAAAGTCAGATTTGACAGCCAACGTGTGGACTGATGCGTCCGGCTGGTGTGGCCACTTTAGAGCGCCTTGTTGTTGCGGAGTGGGAAAGCCACGCCACGACTTCCCGGCTCAAATACGTACTTAATTTATGTATAAGTATAGGAAAGATGATAGATGAAATAGCATCCATTATCCAGGTTGTAGTATTGGTATTTGATTGACAGTTTACAGTCGCGTGGTCTCAATTTATTTATTTATTTATTTATTTTAAAAATCAGAGCAGTATTTGTTTTTGTACTTGATTTATATATGAAAAAAAACAATTTAGGGAGACATTTAATTTTTTATTATTTTTCTTACCTTAATTTGTGGCTTCTCAATAAAGCATAAAGGGCACATTTTTGTAAAAATAGATCATAAAAAAAAGCTCCTTGACATATCAAAAACTGCAGCTAGGACGTTTTTAACAAACAAATAACAAAACTCAATCTACGCCGTTGACAACGTGACCTCCTTGGCAGCGGTAACAAAAAGTAAAAATAGTGCCATCAGTGATTTGAAAAAGATCCGTCAAATGCTAACCGGGGTGTGGGGTGAAGCAGTTTTCCATCTTTTTGATGGCACATCTGAGCGACACGATGCGGGAAAGGCAAAAGGGTTGCCAGGAGATCAAAGCCTCGGCTTCGAAGCGCTGACAGACGAGGCGACGTCAGCCCTTCTAATCGGCGCATAAACAGCTTTTCCTGCTCATTTGCAAAGTATTAATCATAAGCTTTCCCTCTCGTGAAGTGTGATCACCTGAAACTAAAACCCTGCTTATTTGAAAGTCGGGCCTTCACTTTAATACAATTACGAGCGCCGCCGTGCCATAATCGAAGCCCCTTTCGCTTTTGCCCGGCGGGGCCGGATGGGATTAAAGCCGGGCTCCCTTCACGGGATAACCTCAGCGCCTTGGGCTCGCTCGCCCGTGTTTCCCCTCCCTCACCTTTGCGCACCATCCATCATGGACGTCATTTGCCACGGTGACATCCGTCATCCAACATCCAGCACCTTTACCGTAGGCGCATCCATCAAGCCGCCGTCCGCATTAGTTATCATCAGCCCTGCACAGACGACCACTGCGCGAGTTCACGGAAGGCTGTTCAGTGACTTACAACACTGCCACTAAATTAGCGTTGTCTCAGGAGTCTCAGTGTGGACGCGATAACAAATACATTTGAAGGTCATGCATTGAAGCATAAATCAACATTTAACGTTTGGCCAATGTTATTTTCCTTACTTGTACAATGGTATTATTTCGTATGTAGTCGACTTTACACCGATTTTATCGGGCTGATCGGGATCGGCTGATAGTTAGCATTTTATGCTGATCGGCTGATCGGCTTTAATGTCATAATTCGCTACTACTGGGTGTCTGTTTCTTCGCTCCTGTAAGCTAATTTTTGTGAATTTAGATGTTTAGCATTTAGCAGGCATTAAAGGCCTTTCCTTGACATGGAACCCCTTTCCTAAATTAGCATAGCCTTAGCAGTCTGAGTATGTGGTTTAAAAAAAAAAAAAAAAAGAGGAAAAATAAATATAACGGTCAAAGATTGAAGCATAAATTATTTTTCAGCACATGCTAAGAAGTTAGCAATCGTTTGTGTCTCACAAGAGGACAACCACTTGAGTTTCTTTAGTTGTACTGAACTATTTATTATGTAAATACTTCATGTCATAATCTGAACTAAATTACACGATTAGTTTTGTTCGCACTAGTAGGTGTCTGTTGTTTCACTCCTGTGTGGCTGCTTGCTCACTTTGTTAGCTTTTTAGCACTTAGCTGGCATGACAGGCCATTGTCTGACCGACGATGGCGACAAAACACTGCTGCTACATGAACATTGTCAGAATAAATAAAGGTCAACGGTGGATTTCTGCCGTTTCACTTTTTGCACATGCTAAGGCTCAAAAAAGAGGCCAATATTATTTTCTTGAAATGGTACTACTATTTATTATCTATATACTTCAAGTGCCACTCTGTGTGACTGCATGCTAATTTGGTTCAGGCTTTCAAGTTAGGGTTTCTAGCCTGGGTTTGGCTTTGTAGTCAGCGGTAAACTATTAAACAAGGGTGAAGGTTTCAAATGAGGTTTCCAAGGCCAGTGTGAGTGTATTTCCTTCCCTTCCTATATAATTGAATTAAGAAGTGTATGGCAACCTTTGGCCCAGCCGGTCTATATTAAGCATCCCTTTGGAAGCCAGCGGCAGCATAAAAAGTAGTTCATTCATGTTTTTTTTAGTTTTTTTTTTTTTACTGTAATCACACATGATTTGCCTAACACGATGAGGCATCACCTGGGAAAACTTCCAGTGTGACAAACATGTCTCGTCAGCGTGATGAAGAGTGCCACGCTCGCTTTCCACTCCGGGCGGCACACGGGAAGAAAGACGACGCGGCATTTCATCACAAGCCTTTCCGTCCTCCGCCAGCGGTCGTGGGGGGGACGGGACGGGACGGGGGGTGGCGCTTATTGGTTACTAACTAATCATTTAATGAGATAAACGAATACAAAAAAAGGAATAAATACATTTGAACTCACCAATTTTGGGTGAAAAACCGGTCAGTATTCTGTGATGATGAGGATGGTGGCGCACGGTGAGTTTGTAACCTCCTGGGAACGTGCGGCCTTTGCGGGGAGAAATGGCCCGCCTGCGAAAACGTCCGCCATATGAATTTTAAAAGCATTTTGATGTTTCGCCACACCAACCTGCCGCTGCAGGTTTTTCAAAAGGCTGCCGAGAACAAGGAGAATAACGGCTGCTTTCGAGTGAGACAAAATGAACCTTTTGCGGGACACTTCATTAGGAACACTTCCACCGAAAACATCTCACAAAAGTGCACATTTTTTGGTTAATATTTCATTACATCTATTTATGGGGCAAGACTGAAGAAATGAAGACATAGGACATTTTCACTTGGGGTGTACTCACTTTTGTTGCCAGCGGTTTAGATATGAATGGCTGAGTGTTATTTTGATTGAACAATAAATTGACATTGTTCGATAAGGTGTACACTGACGATTTTACACATGACAGGCAAAGTTTCACTACTTCAGTGTTTTTCCATGAAACTATAAATAAAATGTTTCCCAAATGGCTGTACTCTTTTTTTTTTTTTTGCGATTTGTAATAAGACAGAGCTGATAAAAAATAAAGTCTGCCTTCTAAGCAAAGAAAAAGACAACGTTGCGTTGTCTTGATTGACACTGTCAGCATGATGTTATACTGGGAGCCGGTCCTAATATTTTGACCATTTTTGTCGAAGTGTGAAAAGAAGAATCCGTCGGGCGCTCATGAAATATTGATGTCGGCGGGCAAACAACAGGACATGTAATTATCATCAAATGGCAGCGTACGCAATCAAGCTCCTGGTGTCTCGGCGTCTGTGAGTCCGCCCATCGCCAAAAGGTCCTATGCCGCTAATTCCAGCCTGGAAGCCTCACCAAAATCTCAAAATAAGATAACCAATTTGGTCCTGAATTGAGGCAGCAACCTTTTTTATTCTGGTTTTGTACAGTATACTTACTGTAATGCCCTCGCAGGTGGGAAAGGATAGCCATAGTCACTGGGGCGCTTTTCTGCCATTTATTGAACGTCGGGAGAAAAGTAAAACACACATACATTATAGGCACGCTCATGCAGGAGCTGCTGTTGCCCACCGTTCACAGCTAGACACTCACACACAGACTTTCTGATGTCACATGACAGCGGACCAGGCCACGCCTTTTAAAGGCACATGCACGGACACTTTTTCTTTGTATTTCGAATACATTTCCTGTACTTCGTGTTTAAAAAGTGCGTTTTAACGAGTTTAAAAACACGACTCACAACTTTCAGTTTCAATTTCAAGATGAACCTAACATGCACAACAACATTTACAGGCCAACTTAATTTGACTTTCCCAAAACCTTGGAGTGCACATGTCCAGCTGTATAATATTGAACAACTTTTTGTACAACTTATTGTTCTCCAAGGCCCGCCCGGCGCACACCGGCCGAACGAGATTGAAGTGGACCATCGCGAAAGAAATTACCGTCGGCGACTCTTCGCCGAACATCAAGCGATTGAGCGCCGCACATCTACTGGCACGCTGCAACGGAAAACTCCGACCCTTTATCGGGTTTTGAGGATCCGCATACAATACATGATACTACAGATGATTCTTGTTTTTAATTGAACCTGAAAAATATGAGGCAATTGTCAAAACAAAATATATATTTTTTTATTGATTTACTTAAAAAAAAATGAATCGTGCCACTTACCAGTTAGCTGCTTCTAACTTTTTGCTGCTATTTGTTTTTAAATTACGCTTGCAGGCGGCACGGTGGACGACTGGTTAGAGCGTCAGCCTCACAGTTCTGAGGACCCGGGTTCAATCCCCGGCCCCGCCTGTGTGGAGTTCGCATGTTCTCCCCGTGCCTGTGTGGGTTTTCTCCGGGCACTCCGGTTTCCTCCCACATCCCAAAAACATGCATGAATTGAAGACTCTAAATTGCCCGTAGGTGTGAATGTGAGTGCGAATGGTTGTTTGTTTGTATGTGCCCTGCGATTGGCTGGCAACCAGTTCAGGGTGTACCCCGCCTCCTGCCCGATGACAGCTGGGATAGGCTCCAGCACGCCCGTGACCCTAGTGAGGAGAAGCGGCTCAGAAAATGGATGGATGGATTACACTTGCATTGGTGTAATTTTGGAAATGACGACATACATATGTATAAAAAAAGTATACAGTTGTGCCTCACTATATCGCAGTTCACTTATCGGTGGTTCAGTGCATAGCACATTTTTTTCATCGTACGGTAGGTACAGTACAGTATAGTTACTAAACTGCACGTCTCCAGTAAAGTAAACGTCAGTGAATATAGTCTACCACTGCTAGTTAGAACGATTTGTAATCCATAACAGGTGGTTTGGATCGAGGGAGGACAGAAACAGCGGTTGGCTTTCTTTCAATTGCTTTATTGAACAAACGGCAACAAAATACAATAAATACAAGCATATTCTTGGCCGACCTGCCGAATGCCTCAACTGACGCCGTCACTGTGCACCACAGTGGGACTGCCAGGAAATAGTACGTCCACATATGTTTACTTGCTCGGCACTCAACAGAGTAGACCTGCCTTTAAAAGGTATACACACATTCACCGTCATAGTCACCATGGTGTCGAATGCGTGGATGGAAAACCCAAGTGGACTAAAAGAATACCAGCACTTCAAATGCATATTTTGCATTGCTATGCAGAAGGCTTCAAAATGCAAATAGTAAATAAATAAATGTTTGCTACTTCAGAGATTCCATCGATCGCAGTGGTGGTCAGGAATGTGACGCCCGCAATAGACGAGGGATTACTGTTGCCCTAGATAATTAGAAATTTGTTGTTTGAGACGTGTGTATCAAAGTGCTGGCCCGTCGCATTCATTGGTAGCCAAGAATTAGCGCTCCCTTTCAAAAAGCTCGCCACGATAAACGGGGTTTACCGTAACGCTGAGCTGTATTTTCAATCTTTTCTTTTGATGTGTTTGTGTGCCGGTCCGTCAAAATATTATTTTACGTGAACGCGGCCTGTGGTCCAAAAAAAAAGGGTCGGGGCGCGCGCCGGCCTATCACGACAGGTCTCAAAATAACCAGCTTGTGTGACTGCGAGGCTCGCGAATGAAAGGAAGCAAAGAGTGTGGCGATGCGGAGTGTTTACACGTTTTGATTTCCCCGATGACGCGGCTGACGTGACTCAGTGGCACTCTTTGCATTCGGGGCCCTTTAAGAGGCGCTTTGTCGGGGAAATGAGCTATCGCCGGCGAAACAAACGAGGACTGCGTACAATTGCCATCTCTAATCACAAGAGGGCTGCTGCAATGAACACGCTTCAGCGCACAGACAAGCACCGCTCGCTCCGTTTGGGGGACTTATATAAGACAACGAAGAAACTTTTTATGTGGAGCACCCATAAAAAAGAAAGAAAATCCCTTCAATGCTGAGTTACAAGACTGCGACATTCCTAATTACTCCCTATGAGCAGTGGAAGGAAGTAACCACATACAAAATACTTTGTTACTGCACTTGATGCTTACCTACTGTTGGTTTGCTATGCACACGCGATATCTTCCGGGACAAGAATATTCTCATATTCATTGCTGAAATCAAATTATGAACTACTGATCTTTTCCAAATGTATGAAAGCCTGTCTGACATTGACGGATTGAGAGCAAAGGTAAAGTGTATTTTTTTAACGTGTTGGGCTAAAACCAAAAAACAGATCACCCATCAAACAACATGAGGTCGTGTCCAATATATGCGCACAGGAAACGGGTGAAAGCACTTCCTTCCGGCTCAGAACAGCGGGAGACCGCGACAAAGCACACGTCGGACCTCAAAACGTCTACAATGTCCTTTGTTGTCACCACAGAGCCACCAAAGATGACAACAGGCAGTGTTAAAGCTTCCTTCCCGTTTACATACAGTACATCATATATCATATCATATTTGGTGGACATAAATGACATACATGTATTTCACGTTTGTCCGAAAAAAAAAAGCAAAATTGGAGTTAAGTTGGGCTTCAAACCATCACGTACGTCACCAAATTGCAGTCACGCTGGTGAGCATAGCACGCCGTACACAGGAGGTCTGCTCACCTGTTTTCCGGGACGTTCCACCGACGTTTTAATTTTATGTTTCACAAACTAGAATCATCTTGAAAACATAAACAAGACACTATAGTTTCCATTTTACATAATTTTCCAAAATTGGAAATGTATCAAATTCAACTGAAGTCCATTTCAGAGTCTTTATTTTTTCAGTACTTCTGTTTTTACCAGCGTTTATATTATCTGTACTTGTACTTAAGTGCGAGTGTGTATGTGTGAGTACTTTTGCCACCTCTGCCAACAAGAAGCGCAGAGTGAAAGGCATGATGTCATCTTAGACCGCAAATGACAGCCATAATGTCTCCACTTTCAAAGGGCTCTTGATTTCACCAGCCGGCAGGAAATAATAGCCTGGGTGAGTAATGAAAAGGAAATATGGAATTAATCTACTCGCCGTGGGACATTTTTACGGTAAAATTAACGCTGATGGAACAATCATCTTGTTCGAGTTTTGCGATTGATTGGAATTGAGATGAGACAGAAATAAAAAAATGTAGTGGGAGGAGGAAAGTCAAAAGACGTCGAAAACTAGAGTGTCGGCAGATTGACGTCTCGGCGCAATTGTGTCTTATAATTTCCCCTTTTTTGACATTATGAAAATTTGCCCGAACAAATCGATTACCAGCGTCAGGGTTTAAGTGAAGGTGCAAATATGGGAAGTCATATATTACAACGTCACAATCTTTTTTTTATCCTTTCGGCTATTATGACATTTTGCTTTGATGGGACATGATCAAATTTCAAGAAGCCATTCCATTTCCTGAGAATCCTGCTAAAATTCTTACTATAATTAGAACATTCTGGCCAAGTGGAAAAAATAATTTTGACTTTGTGAGTAAAGTAAAGGTGCGATTAAAGGAATTCATATATTTAAAGTTTTTATTTCATATACATTATAACATTTTGCTTTTTATTAGACTTTATGGAATTTTGCCCCAAAAAGAACCCATTCAATTTCGGGGGGAATTTTGTGAGGGTTCAGGTGAAGGAGTGAATATGGGGATTCATATATTAAGAGTTTACACATTTTGGAGATGGCACAAAACTTTATATTTTAGAAATCATGAAATGTAGGTTTTTAAAAATGTTTTCTTACAAATGATGCAATTTGGCCCCAAAATAATGTGTTGAATTTCTTCCCTTTGAGGGTGTTTTTAAGGTGTGCTTCCATATTTGAAAATGCTACTTTTCTTGAACATTACGAAACGTTGTTTTTTTTTCGGTATTACCTTAGTGGGAGAATAAAGCCTTTTTGTTCACATTTGATTGCTCAAACACATTGAAAACATCCAAATAAAAAAAACATCTCCAGACGAAGGAAAATGGAGTGAAAGTGAAGTGTTAGGAACGTATATACAGTGGCTTCTCCATTTGCTTTCCTGCTTGTGCAAAGTGCTTTGCGTACAGGTGTTCTTGTAATCCTCCCAATAGCAAACGCCGCTCACAAACACACGCAGGCACGCCGTCGAAATATTCCAAATGAATCACGTCTCTGGTTTCATGGAGGATTTGCTCTTTCAGGCCTTGTCCTCGCCCAATTCCTTTCCTCCTCTCAGCGGCCAATGAAAGGGGAATTCAAATTGCTTCGGAAATTCTTTGAACGCGCGGTGGCGGCGGAGCTCATTAGCGGCGCGGTTACGCTCGCTAGGACCAGATCCGCCCGGCCAAAGGGGAAGCGCTAATTTGACAGAATATTTCGGAAGCGTGTCCGCAATTTGCGTGCGTAACTTACTTTTGGATTCCCCGACACCACACGCGGAAACACAAAAGGAGCGACACTTTTTTTTCATTTAGGATTATTGCCGCATTGCATTGTATTTTGTTTTTGTAACTTTAATCATCGGCACGGTGGCCAACTGGTTCGTCGTAATTTTAATCATCAAGTCAAACATGTTAAAGTCAAATTTTACATTCATAAAATCATTTTGTGTTTCTTAAAAAGAAACACCATCTGTAAATAAGATACTAGTTGCACAAAAAATTTGGTTTCAATTTAGTAAGATTTGTTGAACCAAGAAACAATTCTTACAATTTGTGTGTATTGTACACCCCATTTTTTAAATGATCCTTATTCTGCTTACTTTTTGGACATAAGATAAACAAAATTCAGGCCATATTACGATTGATTTCCCTTATTCCCCAAAAGAACACGTTTTCAAAACACAAAAAAGACACAAAATGTAAACGTGTCAATATTCCACATCTTCAATGAAAACATTGCCATCCATCCATCCATCCATCCATCCATTTTCTACCGCTTATCCGGGTCGGGTCGCGGGGGCAGTAGCTTTAGCAGGGACGCCCAGACTTCCCTCTCCCCAGCCACTTCATCCAGCTCTTCTGGGGGGATCCCGAGAGGCATCCGAATCAGATGCCCCAGCCACCTCATCTGGCTCCTCTCGATGTGGAGGAGCAGCGACTCTACTCTGAGATCCTCCCGGATGACCGAGCTGCGGAGGAAACTCATTTCGGCCGCTTGTATCCTGCATCTTGTTCTTTCGGTCACGACCCACAGCTCGTGACCATAGGTGAGGGTAGGAACGTATATCGATCGGTAAATCGAGAGCTTCGCCTTTCGGCTTAGCTCCTTCTTTACCACAACGGACCGATACAAAGTCCGCATCACTGCAGACGCTGCACCGATCCGTCTGTCGATCTCCCGTTCCATTCTTCCCTCACTCGTGAACAAGACCCCAAGATACTTGAACTCCTCCACTTGGGGCAGGATCACATCCCCGACCTGGAGAGGGCTTGCCAGCCTTTTCCGATTGAGGACCACGGTCTCAGATTGGGAGGTGCCGATTCTCATCCCAGCCGCTTCACACTCGGCTGCGAACCGCTCCAGTGAGAGTTGGAGGTCACGGCTTGATGAAGCCAACAGAACCACATCATCTGCAAAAAGCAGAGATGCAATACTGAAGCCACTAAACCGGACCCCCTCTACGCCTCGGCTGCGCCTAGAAATTGTGTCCATAAAAGTTATGAATAGAATCGGTGACAAACGGCAGCCTTGGCGGAGTCCAACCCTCACCGGGAACGATTCCGACTTACTGCTGGATGACAACATTGCCAATTTTTTTTTGATTTTCAAGCATAATGTTTTTCAGTAAGATGAGTTTGAAATGATGTATACATTGGTAGAGCTTAATTTATTAACACGGTAACCCCCCTGCATATTCACAGTTCACTCATCACAAATTAGTTTTTTCTGAAATGCTCAAAGATACCACAAGATACCTTGTCTAAATAGTAATTGGTACCAAGGAAGTATGTCAACGCTTTGTATGTTGGGGAGGGTCTAGTTTAGCCCGGGTTGTTAGTGGGAGTTGGTCTTTGCCGCATTTGCATGAAATGCGCACTTCCGGGCAGGGCAATTTTTTCAAAATCAAATCTTTTGCAAGCCTTTTATTTTTAAGGGTAAACATTGTAAGATGAGTTTGAACTGATAGAAAAGTATTTTATTCGTTCCGTGACCAAGCTGGAGGCTCAATTTACTCAAAGGAATTTTCACCATTATACAGTAACGAATTGAAAAGCAATTCATCCATTCCAGCCTGTTTTCATGTGAAAAGTGTGATTTCTGGAATGATTTGATGTCCTTGTTGAGATATGGCTTCTTGTCTACGTTTTAAGCCACCTGCCAAGGGACGAACAATGTCAATCAGCGGTATGCTAACTCGGGCACATTTACAGTACAAGTATTGTAGTGGGGTTCATAAGTGTCTGAACTGTCCCTTTTAAATAAATAAATACATACATAGATACATAAATGTACACTCCATAACTAGATCTAATTTATTTTCTTTATTCTATGAATCTTTTTTGACACTTGAGTTTGAAACAATTGAATTGAATGTTAAAAACAAGATTCGTCCTCAGATGTCAAAACTGGAAGGAAAAAAGGGAGAGAAAAAATATCAATAGTGAGGATGAAGCAACGAGTGAATTATTTTTTTCTGGCCGCGAGACGTCAACAAGCTTATTGGATGTCGCGGGTCCAAACTGCGTCTAATTGTCGCCGTAAAACATTAGCGGGCTTCCACTTTAGTGAGGCAGATTTATTTATTTTTTGTCCTTAAACTCGGATTAAGCTGAGAGGCCCGCTAAACATCAACACGCAGACACGCAATCACGCACACACCAAAGCGTCACGGGATGGACAGGAGAACGAGTCGGGAAAGTGTTCCGCTCGCTCACTGTGGGACTGCAAATTTGTTCCAGACATCATCGTCCTTGCCAAATGTTTTTGAAGGGGAACATGTTTTTGCCTCGGGGAGGTGCGCGCGGCCGCGGCTGGCTCGCCGGCTAGCCACGGCTCGCCAGTTGCACCTGAGTCTTCCTTCACAAAACATCAAAACAGTCACGCGAATGTGTACCAATACATTTGTCCATGCAGCTTCAGAAGGACCAGTTTGCAGGACGCTGGCACTGCCTTCAGTGTCGTACCACTTTGTGCCACAACATTCAGGGCAGCAATAAGCTCCACTGGAAGACAGGCAGCATAATTAAGAGGAAGAGAAGAAGAGGCAGAGAAGATCCCCAACTAATCTCCCGTAATGGTCGTCCGCATGGAGCAGTTTGAAGAAATGCTTGTGACTATTGTCATCTGCTTTGTATGCGTTGGTGCTCCGAGTGTGTTCAATTAGCAGTTTGGTTTAGAATTATTGTGAGAGCTACCCAAATTCTTGTTAGCCCGACAATGGCTTTTCCCATTAACTGTTAGCATTTAGCTAGCGGACTATTGTTCGACGAAATGATACCGTTTGGTGTTTAAATATATGTTTCATATTCTTATGTTGTATGCTGTTTGTATTTGTTGCTGGGCCGTATGTGAAAAAGTAGAAGTTGTTTGAAGGTTTAGATTTATCGTAATATCGAGGCTAATTTCCATTAGCCCGTCTGTTAGCATTAAGCTAGAGAAATTATATGGTTTATTTCAACGTTTGTGTGTTTAAATATCCAGTGTTTAGTTCTCTCTTGTTTTAATTGTCTCCGTTTTACAGTAAAGTTCAAGTGGGAGTGACAAATAAATAGCTTGCAGCAAGCACACTCTACCTCTTAGTTGGAGGACTGGGCAAGCAAGTCTTCTTTTCATTTCCTCAAAGTGATGTGATATGAAAGTCTAGAAAACTAGGAAAAAAAATGCTTTTTTTATGTCGTCAATCCATATTGCAGATTTTCACCTATCGCAGGTGAAACACAACAAACGGCAGCTCACTGTATTTGCTTTAATAATGCCTCTGTATTAGCATTTAATTGAGCAGTGAGCACAAATGAGGTTCTTTGGGCGTAATAAGTCTAAGATAATATCACACACCCGATCCAATTTGGTGTAAAAATGAAATGACTTGCCGTGATTCAATACATTGTCGAAGAAAACAGTCAACTGTTGTGTTTTGCTGATTTTCGTCCGGCAGTTCAACTTTAACGATGCCACTCAGCTCACTCACGCACGCAGACGCAGACGAGCGTGGAAAAGAAAAAGCCTCGAACGTGAATGATTCCGGTTCAAGCGTGACAAGACGGACACAATGGAAACGGAGAGGGAGGGATCAATAGGTGGCGTGGAAAACTCATTTGCTGCGTTTTGTTTCACGGCGCTACTCGACATAATGTGATGAACGTCGCAATTAGACGCACGCAATGAAGACATTAACACCACTTTCGTGGCCCCGTTGCAGCGAGCTGTCAGCTCGGCGCCATTGGCTATACGCGCGGACCCGCTGAACCCGGCCGGCGCGGCGTAGGAATCCGGCAAATGGGTAAAGGTTTTGGGACAGCCGTGACCACACCCGCTTTCGAGTTCATCCTTGAGGTCTTTGACAAGTAAATACAGGTTAGGCTTTGCTGTCCTTGACCGCCCAACAACTGGTTATTTCCTGGTCACAGCTCGTCCGGAGTCCATTTTCAAAGAACATTCCTTCCCTGACGGCTCTTTAAACGTCGGCAACAGATTCCCGAAGACATCTGAGCTGATGTTTGGGCTTCAAATAGCTGCCACGTATTTGACGAAGGGGATCGGCCACAAGATTTGTACGACGGCCGTTTTTTCGACTGAGGCGAAATGCTCGCAGCTCGTGTCGCAGGAACTTTGTAAACGTTCTCAACTGCTCCTTTGAACTAACATCACTTCTTGTCTTCAGTATGAAATACCCATTCGTCTTTTAACCCTTCACTTTCCAGTTTGTTTGCACAATGCGCAGGTTGGAAAACAACCTCAAAATAGACTCCTACGTACTCTCACCAATAACGTTTTTTTTTTTTTTATATTGCTGATAGTAGATTCCATGGTCATCAGTGGTTATTTCCTCTTCTTAAAATCTAAACTGTGTCATTTATTTGCTCCATTGGAGAGCAGGAAGGCATTAAACACCATCTTTGGAAATGAAGACTATTACATGAAATCGGCGCCACCTACAGGGATCTGTTAGTCATTACGGTGGTTTACAAACCTTCAGTTCACAGAAGAATGTATCTGACATAAGTGGCTGTAAACAGTTGGATTCCAGTTGACGAATAGAAAATCCCACTGTCAGGGAATGAGTAAATTGTGTGTAAAAAAAAATGAATTGTGTGAGTCACGATGTTGTTGTAACGCCAAGCGTCCTGGTTGCAGCAGAGCATTGTCGGCGGACGGCAGCAGCGCAGAGTCAAGGCGCAACTAGCGCAACAAGCTACTCTCTCCGCATGTTTTATTCATGCACGCGGGGAAAGCACCACTATCTCTTATTCCTCCCGACCGGCGCCGGGCTCGGCCCAGATAACGAGGAAGCGGCCCGAAAGGAGCAGAAGTGGGCTGGGGGTTGGGGGGAGTGGGACAAGCGATCACCACACTTCGAGGGAGTGCGGGGGGTGGGAGAGGTGTCCAGAAACGACGAAATTTGAGGGGTTTTCACCCGACGCCAGCGATATGCTCGTATTGTCTACTTTGTTCTATGTGCTGCTATGGTTTGGTTAAACATGTTGGTGATTAAATATATGTTTAATTGTTGTTTGTTTTAAGTGTCACTTTTACAGTAAACTTTCAACAGGGAGTGACAAATCAACAGCTTCAAGCAAGCACGCTCGGTCTCTTATTTGGTTTGAGTGAGTCGTCTTTTTGTTTGCTATACCATTTATTGATAGCGTGAGACCAGGCGCTAAAAATGAGTTTTAAAGTTTAAAACGTGTTGAAAGCATGTTAGAGGAGTAAAACGATGACCAAATATTTTATTTACATGGTCTCTACATTGCAGATTTTGAGTAAATGTTGACATTTTGTGTCCCATTTTTGCTGGATGGTGTGCTCTGACATTCTTCTAATGCCTGGATCAGGCTACAAGACAAATTTTGTCTTTCCTGATTGCTCTATATAAAACGACTGCCGTGAAATCTTGCCGTATCTCGGTCAAACAGTGGCAATACTACACGACGTGTATTCCGATACCGCCGCATCCCGTCTTTTACGATCAATGGGCTTTATCTTGTCAAATCAAATACTGTCGGAGAGGCGGGACCAGAAAATGGGTCACCGGTCAAGGTGACCGGATGAACCCGTTACCAAGGCGACAACAACAACAATGGATCGCACCCATGTATTGTGTGGGTAAAAAAAAAAAAACGAAATGAGGAAAAACGTGTGGTGTTCGTCACCGTTGCTCGGGAGAGGACGTTCATTCAAGGACTGCTTGAGGTATGCTCACGTACTTTTAATAGGATATGGCTCGCAAGCAGGCAACAAAACGTTATGTAGCCTTGCAAGCTAGCGCTAGCACTAACAGTTGTACATACGTAAACATGCCGGCGTGCTGGCGAACCCTGCTCTAAATCTTTGCGAAACATTGGTTTGTGTGCATGAATCAATGTTGACAACGGCAAGCACGGGAGGCAGAGTGTCGGTCACGATACGCAATCCTATTGGCCGACGTCAAGGTGCGCAGTCGGAGAGTTGTCACTGATATGTCACACTACAGGAAGATATCCCAAAAAATCTAAACATGCCAGACTTTTCATTTTGGCGTCGTAGGACTATCGTAGGGCCAATTCGTTGGTCGTGGATTATGTCACACTGCAAGAAATGTTGTCGTTCCCGACAAAATATGTCGGCCCCGACCTGGGAAATCACCCGCGATAGCGAATCGGCCCAATATCGGGGCTAAAATCCTGTAGTCTGATCTAGGCATAATAAAATATGTTCCTTGGCTCAATAAAAAAATAAATAAAAAACACTGTTCTAGGCGATACAGTGAAATAAAAATCATATGACACTAAGTGAGTTTTTTTCTAAATACAGAGAGAGTCCAGTCGATGACTCACAACCGAGTCGCGACACCTGCTGGTCATCCATCTTGCCAAACCACAACAAAAAAACGAAGACGTACGATCCAGAACATCTGCCGTTCAAACAGAATCAGACTTCAGCAGCAGGTTGGCGCTGCAGCTGATTAAACAAGGCTGGCGTCACCCCAGACGCACCCCCCCCCCCCCCCGCCAAAAAAGAAGAAAAAGGAGAAACATTCCCGTCATGGCTCACGGAGCCAAACTGAAGCAAGACGAGATTCATCTGTAGCAACTCAGGTTTTCGTATTTGCTTTATATTTTTTAAGTTGCGCTTCAGATAGAACATTACCGGAAGACTTATGGCGAGAGAAGCGGGGCGCACCCTCGACTGGTTGCCAGTCGATCAAAGAATAGACATCCATTTTCTATATTTTGGCATTTGTTTTCTTCTTCATTTGGATCATGCGTGAAGTGGAGAACAGCTCTCAATGTTGGTGACAGAAGTAGGGCGCACTGCATGTCACATGCGAAGCGGGGTCTATCCTTGCCGTTGTTTCGCGGGAAACACCCTGAAATGGTCACCAGCCAATCGCAAACAACGTACAAACAAGGATCCGCACTCACAACTGTTGGAAATTTCGATTCGTCCCGTCAATACTTTCGCGGGTACGTTACGAAGCCGGCCCCGGCTGACGTTTGGCGAGAGAAGCCGGGTACGCCCTGGACTGATCGAAGCTGACACGCCTGTTTTGGGGATGTGGGCGAAGGGAAAACGAGCGTTGCCCGACCCCGTCACGTGATCAGAAAACGGCGTCGATCAAGTGATTTTGCAGCGAATCGAAAAAGGGCTGAAAAAGATGCCATTTTTTAATTTTCTCTTATTTCTGAAGTCAAGACTAAAATGTTATTTGTTCACTTGATTTGAACCACTGCTGAGTTGTACTCACATGAAAAAGTGGATCATGTTGGGATTCCTTTATTCAAATAATTGACAATTTGGATGCGCTTTCTTTGTGACTTGGGCTCGGCCTCGGGTGGAAATAAAAGCGATCGGGACGTCCAGAAAGAAAACCCACGCAAGCGCGGGGGAGGACACGCAAACTCCAGCTGGGCCGAGATCGAACCGACAATCTCTTGAATGTGAGGCAAATGTGATAAATACCGAACACTGTGCTGCTGTCCAATATTCAGATTATATCCCAAAAAATGCCAACAACACAAAATACTTTGGCATCTGGTCCACAAGGCCAACCTATTTCCTAATATTTTGGTCCTCTTATGAAGGGGCAAATATTATAAAGTACAACCACAACGGCAACGATATTAAAACAAAAAAGGGCATAATTATCTTTGTTAAGTCACGATGTTTGTACTGCGTGTCATCAGGTGTACCAAATGACGTGTCCATTTGTGCTGATCCCGACGTTGACACGCTTGAAGCCGTCAAGGGTTTCTGTCAGGTGAACTTCCCGTCACATTTCCAAAATAAAAGCCGACCCGCACTTTGCACTTCAAAATAAAAGCCAACGGTGCTTTTTCTTGTATTTGCGCCACCTCCTTCTCTTATTTGGCCAAATATTAATGTCAGATACCTGCAGGGGGAGAGGGGGGGTCTGTTCATCCGTGTTGACGCGGAAAAGAAAAACATCATGCCCAGCATCAAATAATCCAAAAATAGCTTAGTAAAAATAAAAATAAAAATACAAAACAAGACAAAAGAGAAACAACAAACCTGCGAGCTCGGTTGCAAGAAAATTCACCAAACGTCCCCCGAAAAAAAAAAAAAAAAAAAAAAAAGACTCCAAAGAAGTCAAAGCACTCCACTGCACAACAGAAGCAAAAGAGAGACAAAGAAATCAAAACAAAGACAGAAAAATACAAAAACAGGAAAGGAAAAACGTCCTCCCTTTCCCCCAAAAAAATACAAAAAACAAAAAAAAGAAAACAACACTAGACACTAAAAACGTCTGCAGGCTGTCAAGCCTGGAAAGCAAAGTGCGGCGTGCACGAGGCAGCAGAACAAGTGCATGCTGGAAACTTGAAAAAAAAGAAAAGAAAAAAGCACCACCACTAGAATGTCAACGCTCCATTCACACAGCAGCAGAAGGATGAAAAAAAAAAAAAAAAAAAGACAAGGAAAAAAACGTACTCACCGAGCGTCGGGAGTAAAAGCTGGCAGCGGAAAAAGCACCTGAAAAGAGAACGCGTTCGGCGGCGATCTGCTGTCACGTGACCCGAGTGGAAGCGGCTAGTCCTTATGGCGCCATATCGCCGCACCGCGACGCCTGCGTGGGTGTGGACGGACGCCCGCCTGCTCGCTGCGCGCGTTACGGATGATGCTGCCCGCCTCGCTCTCTCCCATCGACGTGAGCCGTCGCTCCGGATGCTCTCGCGACACGTGATTGGCTCGCAGGCGAGGAGGGGGATGGGAGTGATGGGGGGGGGGGTTCCATTTAAGGAAGACTGGGTGGAAAGATGAGGTACCAGCATGCAGACGTTGGCGCGCCACCGAGGAGCTGTCCCTGGTCCTAGTCCTGGTCCTGGCCCTGGTCCTGGTCCCTGGTCGGGAAGTTGATACTACGCCTCAATGTGCTTGCGGCACTTTGACTTTTGATGAGTTTTAATTTGATCCGACATCAAGATATTGCCTGTAATTTTCATTTGGGAATCGAAAAATGAAAAGTGACCCATTATTTTGGTATTTTGTTTTTTAATCTAACACACAAAAAAAAAAAAAAACTGGGGAGAGAAGGAATTAGTGGCAATTGGTAGGGGAAGATTGAGTTCAATTAATAAAATAATAAGAACAATAATAATGCATTTGACTAACATAGCGCTTTTTCTAGGCACTCAAAGACGCTTTACAACTGCATGCATTATTCATTCACTAAGTCACACCCTAGCAGGTGTAAGCTACTGCAGGGGGCAGTCTGACAGAAGTGTGGCTGCCTTTCTGTGCCTACAGAGCCCCTCCGGCCACCACAAAGCATCCAAAGCCATCCAATCACATTCACTGGCAGGCAATGTGGGCTAAGTGTCTTGCCCACACGAAGACTACGTGCGCTCAGACAAGGATAAAAACCGGCGACCCACCGGCGGCATACATGTACCATCTGTGCCACGCCTCCCCGAAATGAAGTAAATTGATTAAAGAGACTGGTCACGGAAGAAGTCAGAGGTACGGAATCTGTGTTATCATTTGTTCTTTCTGTTTTTCAGTGGGCAATCGCAAATGTAACTTGCAATTTTCTTTTATTTGAATCAAACAACAAAACAGGTAGAGAATTTTTTTTTTTCAACCCTCAAAATTCTTGAGTAAGCGGGGATAAGGTGCCAATAAGCGTTTTCACATAAACCAATGAAAAGAAAAAATGAAAACAATTTTAAAAAGAAAAAAAAACCCAACAGTTTTTTAAAAGAAAATACATGGAAAACATCCGCGAATAGGTGGATCAGCATGTGCCGAAAGTATGCGGGGTACAGTTACAAACTAAATTAAACTTGTCAGTTAAGGTACCAAATCTGTGTAGCATTCATTTACTTTCATTTTCAATTGGCAATTGAAAATTCACGGTGGAAAATTTCCCTTGTGGCTGATCGATCATTCAATCACATGGAGTACCACAAGGCACGCAGCTTGGTCCCCGTTTGTTTGCCTCATTCTCCGTTTAATATTTACACACATTTGCCCCATATGGATGCTAAAAACGACAACATTGCTGCTATATTTTGCTATTTCTTATATTTATCTACAATATATATATATATATAAATATATATTGTAGATAAATATATATATATATATATACACATAGATGAGCGCTATAAAAAAAATAATACATGGATAAAGCTAGGGAAAAGCAAAGCAAAAGCAAAGCAAAAGTATCATTTTGGTTGTTTAAGTGAAATATCCTTATGATTATTATTATGGGATGTCTGCCTTCCTGTTCATCCGCTGACATATGCTGCCTCCTGCGATCACGTCCACCCGCAGGTGTCATGAATTACACAGCCCCTCGTCATTTTTCCCCCCCTTACTTCTTACGACGCAGCGCGTCCCACCAAACCGTTACGATCTCTCTCCGAGGTTCTCGGACAACGGCGAGGCAGCGTCGCAACAAATGAGACGGCGCTCACTCTGATGATGGATTAAGGGCGACACACATGCGTCGGGGGGGTTCCGTGTGCGACAAGTGCAGTCAGAGGCCAAAGCGTCAATAACACATGATTACCTCCACTACCTCTGCTGCATGCGAGCATACAAACGCGACAACATCAACGTCCCAAGGTGAGTTTGTTTAATAAATGAGCCAGACGTTTGCATGAAACCGCTGAGCTGTTTCAAATTCAAAAGGACATTTAAAAACCATGACATGAGGATAATCCTTCAGTATGATATAAACTTGGATAAATACACGTACTGTGGTCCACATTTTGTGGCCTCGCTATAAGATTGTTTTATGGGTTTTTAAAAGTATACAAGCAAGTCTCAATTTAGAGTTGTGGGCCTTCTGTGTAGTACCGCGTTATGCCACAACAACATACCGGGCAGCACTGAACTCTACGGGAAGAGATGTTGCGTAATTACGGGCAGAACCCAAGCCCACCTAAGGTGGCCACATCAACCCGAAGCCCCTTGCTGTCATTTCGGACTTTTAATTATTATTTTTTTTATTATTAAGGAAAAACATTTCTTTACATTCTGGTCTATCGTGTTTTTATACAGTACAATACTTTACAGTACAATTTTTAATATTATTTTTTTTTTTGACTGAGTCGAACTGGGCGACCCACCAGTGTGGAGTTGGCATCTTCTCCCAGTGCCTGGGTGGCTTTTCTCCGGGCACTTCGGTTTCCTCCCACATCCCAAAAACATGCATGGTAGGTTAATTGAAGACTTTAATTGCCCGTAGTTGTGAATGTGAGTGTGATTGGTTGTTTGTTGTTGTTTGTGCCCTGCGATTGGCTGGCGACCAAGTTCAGGGTGTACCCCGTCTCTCGTCCAGAGTCGGCTGGGATAGGCGCCAGCACACCCGCGACCCGTGTGAGGAGAAGCAGTAGGGAAAATGAACGAATGAATGACGTTTTACAAGGACAAAAATGTAATAAAATGGCTAATCGGAAGGTAGTAATTGGTATTGTAAAGAGAGCAGAACATATTACTCCAATTCTAAAGTCTGTACACTGGCTCCCAGTCAGCTATAGAATTGACTTTAAAGTTCTGCTACTGGTCTATAAATCACTGAATGGTTTAGGTCCTGAATACATTCAAGAAATGCTTTTGGAATATAAATCCAGATCTGCAGACTCAGATCAGATAGTGGAGCACAGAGTCCAAAGCAAACATTTAGCTGTTATGCTGCACACAAATGGAATAAGTTGCCAGTGTTTTGAATTCAAAGGTTAAAAATGTTTTTTTGTCCTCAAAATTTCAATTGAGCTCTTTTAAAAATCTTTTTTTTTTAAATCTTTCACTTGCAGTGTATATTCTTTTCGTTATTTAAATGACTTTAGCTCTTGATTTTAAATGTTTTTACTTTTAATGATGTAAAAAGCACATTTGATTTATCTTGAGCCTGAAATGCATTGATCTGAAAGCCATTTATCATTTAAGGGTAATGTAAGATGAGTTTGAAATGATATTAAAAGTGTTGGGTATATTTAGGGTTTAAACTATTAACATTGGGAATTTGACTGTAAACCCTTTTTCATTACTTGTGAATTTTGGCTATTCACGTCAGTGAATCGCAAACGTTGTGTACAAAAGAGCAGGAGGCTACAGGGCTGTTCACAGTGAAAACTAAATTCACAAAAAATGCTAACAAGTCGCAAGCGTGACTATGCGGTGAATTAACGCACAACAACGTTAGCTTCAAGCTGTTTGTTTGTCAGCAGTCTTTCATTATGTTGTTCACCGGCCGTGATTCAAAAGTCAACAATGATTTACTCCTGCCACTTTTCTGCATAAACGTAATTAAAAGCGCTAACGTCGCCTCGGGCGACGGCCAAAAAAAAAAAAAAAAAAGTCCAAATGAAAGCAAAGTTATTCTTAAGCAAACTCCACTTATGCATGTAGTGACTAATTAAGAGCGGCTCATTTATTACTAATCATCACGCACAAGCGGCCTTAACGAGCGCACGCCGACACTCACGTGCACACGCACGCATGCACACAGACACACACACGCATGTAATCACCATCAGCCAGCCAAAAGGCAAAAAATCAACGAGACAAACATAGAACCTCCCAAAAAATTGTTCAACATTTTCTTCGATTAATCAGCGATGGGTTTAATTACAAAAACATTTCCAGATGACGAGACCACGCTAATTAGAGGAGCTAAAGCATAAAAGCGACAGATGTTGTGAGCTGCGTTTGCTGAACAAGGGGAATTTGGAAATTGATATGCTTACCAGGCCAAAATGAAATCAAGTCTGAGCAGCTGATACCTTGGCCACATTCCCACACCCAAAGAAATGTTGAAGCTACTGCTAGAAATAATAAAATAAAGCAGGTAAAATAAAATATTAGCAGGTATGTGCTTTTGATGACTGTATTTTGTTACCATTTGTTTAACAAACCAATTGAAAGAGCACCAGCGGCAGTTTCCATCCTCCCTCTATTCAAACCACCTGTTATGGATTACAATTCGTTTCTAACTAGCAATGGTAGGCTATGTTCAGTTAGTGAACCATGTTTACTTTGTGAAAATGATCTTGTTTATGTAACAAAGAAGAACCCATGAAATTCTGATGATAAAGGTGCGTATCGAGCTAGGCTTTTTTTCCCCATTGAGCATTTATATGTACATTTTTCTGTGATTAATACATGAATCTTAATGATAAAATGCTGGTTTCATTCTTACATACAGCTGAGCTAGGTACAGTCATCACATACAGTGCTACTGACTATTCTTGCTGCTTTTTGTTCCTAATCTGCTCTTTATTGCTGCATTGTTTTATATAACTTTCTACTGATTATGTATATATTCATACACGTACATGATGCACTTTTTTTGCCGCAGAGAAACCTGCTGACTATTCTTGCCGCTTTTCATAAGCCCTTCTTGTATACAGGTATGTACTGTAGTATATCTTTCTATTCATGTACGTTTTCCATTCATATCTGCTTCTACAGCATTATACGTATATACCGTGTATAGATTTTACTACATACAATGCTGCCCACCATTTTCGCCGCTTTTGTTCACATTCACGTCTGCATTACTAGGGTCTATTTATTCAATTATTGTACAGTTTTCCATACACATCGGCATAAGCAGTATCGTAATTTTATAGATTTTTCAATTTATTTTGCTACATTACACATACACAGGATTGACTATTCTTGCTGTTGTTCACATTCCCATCTGCATAGATAGCAATTATTATTTGATACTCGATATTTTGGGGGGAGGCAGAAATGAAGTTGACTGGCACGTGTCTGGCTTCAGTTAGTCCAGCAATTCCGTTGCTACGCGCCTCCAACAATGTCATGATGATGTTTTTTTCTTCTTCGTCATTTGTGAAAAACTAATTATACGCGTCTGCAACGGACGGCGGCGCAGACCCGACCAACATCTGACCTCGACAGAACAAGTGAGACTAAAATCAGCACATTGTATTCGTTAGTGATTGACACTCGCCGTACACTCATTAGGAACTGACGAGAACCCCTCAAACACTCAAACATTACAAACAACTCTAGATGTAGAATCAGAATCAGAATCATCTTTATTTCTTCTACAGGCACTGAATTATTATCACGAATATTATTTTAGCTACTCTTTACGTGCACTTTAGGCCGTACGGGCCTCACGGCGCTGACGAATCACGTAATCAGATTGCTCGGATGTCATTCTTCATTTGTCATTTATAATTGTGATGGATTTAATTCAATTAATTGATCTCATGAAATAGAATTTAAAAAAACAACAACTGTGAATTTGTTTCCTGTAATTTATTCATCAAACATGAGTTCATTCATTATAATTTACTTAATAATAGATCAATCTAATTAGTTGTTGTTTTAGTAGCAAAACTACATATTTTTCCAAGACCATGTTAAGTTTTCTTTTGTTTTTTAATCCATGATGTTTGCCTCTTCCCCATCATTGCAGTTCCTTTTTGTGTATTTTGGAGACAAAAAATTCACAATCATAAAGGTCATTTTTCAAATGTCATAAAATAACAACTAAATTCAGTATGATCGTACTCATGTAGAATTGCACAGCATCACACTGGCAGCTGTTTCTAATACTTTGCCTGCCTTAATTTGGAACACGCGCCGTATTTAGCCACCAAGGAAGACATGTAGGCGTAAGCACGTTTCCATACTTTCTATATATGCGGAGAGAGGAGTCTAATTTAACGTTAATCTCTTGGATTAAAAAAAAAAAAAAAGACACCTCTTTAAGATTTTCTATTAATATGAGACTTTGCTACGTTGTGGCTCTCATTATGCACTGCTTCACATGACATGTCATGGTGAATTGTCCTAGAAGAGAATTGAAACAGAAGAGAGAAAAAAAAAAAAGAAAAACACTTCTTTAGAAAACTTTTCCCAAGGACGACGATGAAACAATTAGCATGAGCAAGCAAAGCCAACGTGGAGATGCGCAATGAATTAATCTTTTGCCGCCTGGTGACACATTGTCCCTTTCTTAGTTTGCCATTAAGGACATCTCGCTATCAATCACAACGTTGCTTCATTATCTCGCCGCCCTCCGCCGTGCCTCGTTGTTCGGGAGAAATGAAGGTCGCTCGGGGTACGACCGCCGCGAACAACTTTCCAGTGCACGGCAAAAAAGTCAAATCCCATCAGGTGAACTAAAGCGAAATGGAGTCGAAACAGACCAGCTTGACGGAAGCATCAATTTTCATACTTCAACACTCACACACACACACCAAAGTCAGCACACCCTGCACATTTTTGTAAATATTTTCTCATATATTTTCATGGGAGAACACGCAAGAAATGATACTTTGCTTCAATGTAAAGTCGTCCATGTACAGCTTGTATTACAGTGTAAATTTAATGCACCCGCAAAATTGCTCAACACACAGCCATTAATGTCCAAACCACTGGCAACAAAAGTGAGTACACCCCTAAGTGAAAATGCCCAAATTGTGAGTCCAACAACAAAATAAACTTTTACAAACAACAACAGGTTACACAATACCAACATTGATCTGAATGGTCGACGTGAAAATGTGTTTTCAAATGACAGAATTTTTTCATTAATTAGATTTTTCTGATGTCTTTCCCTTTTTCAATTGCATGGATTTTTTTTTCCAATATACTGATTATCGCATAATTTTATCTTATCGTTCTTTTGTGGGATACGCGCTAACCGGGGGTTCGCCGCATATGCCGACTATATCACGACTGATGATTGCGCGTTAGTAGCAATCGGAAGTATTCTCTGGCGAGCATCTTCAGTTGCCGCTTATTAAAGCTCCATTGTGGCTCAAACTCCGCCTTCCTTAAAGCGAGGCGCTCGCTTTCTTTCTTTTTCACAGCTGCGGCGGGCAAAGCATGCTGGGAACGCCGGCGGTGCCGCCAAACAAAATTAGCAGCTCTTTACGCCGACAAACCTAATTAACATCCCGAATCTGACAGCGCACCTGTTCGCCTTCTAAAAAGCTCCTCCGGCCCGGGGGAGGAAATCTGCTCGCAACTTTTATGGAGCGTTCCCCGCCATATTCAACGACACCAAAAGCAGTTTTAATGGTCCTAACACTTGCTCGCCTCGCAACGCATGGAGCTGCATCTTTAGAGGGCCACGTGTGTGTCCGTGTGTGTCCGTGTGTGTGTGTGTGTGTGTGTGTGTGTGTGTGCACCAATCCAACATAATGAGCTGGTGGAATCTTCCTGCCCGCTCCGACGGACGCCTTTTCTAAGCCAGACCCCTGGGCTAAAGGTTAGCGTAGTAACAGCGGCCCGCAGCCAGCTCTACGCTAGCCGGCGGCCGAGCGGGACGACACGCCTCGCCGACCGCCGTCTCGCTCCGCCATTATCGTTACGTGACAGTGCGGGAGAAGGTTGCATCCGATTTGACGGCAATTATTTAGGAGTAACTTACCGGAAAGGAACAGAAATGGACTCTACAGCGCCGAGCCTTTTGGGATAGGAAACCTGTTGTGGATTTTGCCGTTCAGCTGCTTGTTGAATAATAGTTGTGCGAAAAGTACTGAAATGCACACTCAAAAGTATAACGACACATATAAACAGCATACAGCAAAAGACAATCAAACATTGTATTTGTAACCACCAAAATGTTCAACCAAGTAATTTATTTTTGTCTAACAAAAGACCGCTAGCTCGATGCTAACATATGAAGTGAAATGTCCCAGGTGGGCTAACGAAAGTTTGCATCGATGTTATGGGTAATTCTATACCTTCAAACCACTGCTACTTTCCACACATGGAGCAGCAACACATACAAATTGAGAAGTCAAAAACAAGCTCCGTGCTGCAACGGCATGTTGTGGCACAACGTGGTAAGACACTGAAGAGGTAAATCTCTAAATTTGGACTTGCTTGCATACTGTAAGAGCCCATAAACAAACTATTCAAAATCTGTGATATAGCGAGGGTCCACTGGATATGAATTTTTGCTTTCTGGCTATTGAATCTATCTTGTGGAAGTTTGTCGGTGGTACCGCCAGCACCACAAGTTGAATAAGATCGCCCGTGAAAATATCGCAGCTCATTAGCATCAAGCGTCCGGCCGGATGCTAAACATAAGCCGCGATTGGGGAGGAGGCTGACGTGGGAGCCCGTCGTCCAGTCACTGGCGGGCTTCATTAAAAGAGGATTGGCAAACCACCACCTCGAAGAAATAGCACAGCATCAACCCAGCACATCCTTTTCCGTTTTACATTCAACGAAAAAGATGCGCGGCTCGCTGTCATAATTGCGTTTTTTTGTCATCTGCACCAATATTTTGGAAATAAAATATATTTTCAATATACTATATATATTTTTTGTCCTTCCACATTTCTCAAAACGTTCAAAATTCATGAAATTCAGGACATTCTGGCTTGTATTTTTCACATTCCAAAAAAACTCATGGAGGCATTTTACAACTGTACTACCATTTAATTCTGGTTTCTTTCATTTGACATGCAACATTTCTTCCATTTTAAATAAGCAGTTCAGCTTTGGCTCTTCAGCTTCCACGCAATTTCTACAGAAATGACATTCTCAAGTTCATTGTACTATTTGGCGCACTTGTATACCAAGTTACCTCACTATCGAGCCAATTAAAGCGCTATTAAAACATTTCACGGTGTCACTAGTTGTCTATAAAGAGCTGACTAAAAAAGAGAACCAAACACAGTCATAAAAGTGCTTAACCCTTTCAAATAATCAGCTCCATCTCATCGTGCAATATTTAATCTCCTTGAGTGCCGGGGGCCATCGATCGGCGCCCAAATGGTGCTGAGGACGGCGTGAATCAGTCGCGCGCAATTACACTGATTGAATGAAGAGCACACGGAGCCGCGAGGCTCAAACAAAGACGAGGAAGCGGCGAAGTCTCGATGAGTTGCTGCGCGTTGTATGAACTGTTTGCTTGCGTGCGTTGCTGGCTCCGCGTGTGTTCAAATAGCAGCTGTTTGAAGTTTAAGAATGACCTTGACATCGGTGCTAATCTCCGTAAATCCGTCGATGGCGTTTAGCATTATATGTTAGCATTGAGCTAGCGGATGTCGGGGTCTGGAAAGTACAGTATTCCACTGGATAAACGGGCGTCGACTGCGTATTTGTTTCTTCAGCTGCTATCCGTGCCGTGTGATTTTATTGTCGGCGACGGTCGTCTTCTGCTCGTGTGCGGCAACAAGTGAAGCGCTCGCTCCGTCGGGCTCGGCCTTTGCTCCCCGCAAACGAGCCAATCAGGCTTGATTAACCTTTTGCAAGAGTGCCGCCGGACACGTTTGTCACGCCAAATGTTTTCTCACTTTTCTAATAAACGCGCTGCGAGAGACACGCACAAAGAGAGCGAGAGATGAGAAGTAGAGAGAGAGACAGAGAGATGAAGTGTTGCCGAAGGAAGACTTTTTACGACTCAGATGACAACACACACTCGAAATGCGTCACTTTGATGTACACCGATGTAGTCGCTACCTATTACACTCTCTGTGTGTACCATTAAGTGTCTGTGGGCAAGTGTGTGTGTGTGGACTATGAAAGGTGCGCTCGTACACCACGCAAGTTGTGTTCCTGACACCTAGAGCTCGTCCATCGTCTCGTCTGTTTGGAACGTGACCGGAAATTTGCCACAAAGCCGCAACACGTTTCAAAGTGTGCGGATCGACAAAGGCAATGACGCTTGGCCGCCGTACGCCACTTTCCCTTCACCGGCGCTCGCTTTGGCCCGAGCACATCTGCAATCGACAGACGCCAACATCAGTGTGCCATCCTCATCCAGCTGGAAGGATCGAAGCCAGTGCGACCCGTCCGAAAAGAGGGCGGCGGGGATTCTTGGAAGAGGAGAACGGCGAGTGAGGTACGATTTCAGCTGCGATTGGCCGACGGGCCATTTGGCATCGAGCGGCGAACAGGTGCGCGGCTGGCGAACTCGATTATTGTGCTGATGAATAAAGCGCGGCCATCCAGTCGTGAGCTGTTTGTGCACATTTCAAACGTCTTTTGTGTCAGCGTTGTGATTGACAACTGAGTGTGCGGAGGACGAGGCCAGGGGGTACGCCAGGCGGGTGGGGGCCACACCCACAGTACACGGTTGTCTCCACTTGCTCGGGCGAACATTCTGGCTTTCAATGAAGTCCCAATGAAGGTAATTATTGCTGTTGTGCTTCCAGTAACAAAGGTCAAAAGCTTGAACTGAGCTGCTTTAGTGGAATTGCCTCTAAATGAAGATTTATTGCGCCTGCGTCAAATAATGCGGCAAGACAGTGTGGAAATTCCCAACACGAGGAGCATTTGGGCCGGATCTGGATCATTTGAACAATTTCATACATTTTTCAGGCATTCATACAAAATTCGATCAAGTGACCCCTTTTAAAGTTTTGAAATCTAGACCCATTTTATTTAAAAAATGTTTTAAAGTTCTGCTCGCTTTCTTTTTCCTCTTTTATACTTATTATACGTTTTAAAATAATTGAGGAATTTTCAAACCCACCCTCCCACTTAAATATGTATTGTGCTTTGTGCTTGCAAGGGAACTCCCCTGTTCAAATGGTATCCATAATCGAAACAACACAAGGCAGGCACATCAGGCATGCTGAATTAGTAATATTCAAATTGTGAAAATTATGACAATTACTGAATGTGGATGGCTATCTATGAAGGTTTGAAGCCAATCCAAGCCTGGCGGAGGTCTGGCTGCCATTTTGTTCGGTGCAGATGAGAATAAAGATGCAAATCCAGGATTTTATTTTGTCATTTGCCTCCATTTCTTAAGGAATAATCAATGACATTGAAGCCTATCGAAGTCAATTAATTTGCCAGTTCAATCTCGCTATTTGGTCCAGGTAGAATCAATGACATTTGAATTTTGTTGTTGTGTTCATGGGATGTTACATTTTTTGGGGCTCCTTTTCCTTCATTTTTCAGGAAGTCATTCATGAATCTTAATGAGCAAATTGCAGCATAATGAGTCCATTTTGGACTCTTCCTCCTAGCCATCCAGTCACAGGCGACAACCAGGCAGTTATTTTTGCCGCATGAATAGGGTATAAAAAAAAAAAAAAAAAAAAAAAAGGAAATGTGTTCTGCAAGTGGACTGCTGCAAGTAAACTGGCCGTAATGGGAATGGAAATGCGCTCCCGCCATCGGCTCACTTTTGTTCTGAGCAGCACTCCGAGTGGCAATTACGGAGGCGGCGCCTTTTCTGTTGGCGCGCCTTTAATGACGCCGTCGGATGCCGACGCGGCTCAGTGAATGCGCAGACGTTTTTGAGTCTCACACTCACGCACGCTTTAATCCTGCTTATCCTGAGACGACCTGTTCTCAACAATCGGAAATGTCAGCATTTGTTTGTTTGTCAGCATTTGTCATCCAAATCTAACTGACAATAATGTTGTTGTCGATTATTTTAACAATAAATACTGTACTATTCAATGTCCTCAGATTTGCCGTTTTTGCTGTTAAGACTACATTTGGGCAGTACATAATCATACAAATGAAAATTGACAAACTAAGCAGTCCTCTGACTGGCCCCCAGCAAGACCGTTAATTTGAGGTGTAACCCGATGTGATTTGCTTCAATTTGGATTTTTTTGCATTGTTACGAGCAAATTGTGAACTCAGGTAAGCGCCTTCAATTTAAAGCTGAAAAGGAAGGAAGCAACCAAGCGGCTACCTAACTTGTATGTGTCTGCCGAGTTGGGAGAAAATCGGAACAAAAGGTTTTTTTGTGGTTGACATTGCTGTGATCTTGACTTCGGACTCTGACCTTTACACATTGGCAAGGCCAAAGCTCTCAAACCAAATAAAGTCCCTGGTGAATATCAAGAGTTTTTGTGGTGATTTGTACACATGAGACGCACAGACGTTTCAGAATTTTAAAAGTTGTTTTCTTTCAAATGGTTTGATCCTCACATCAACTAAGTGCAATCATTCACCACCCGGCTGCTAACCTTTGACCTTCTCATCATTCTCAGAATATTTGAAGACACTGTTAGGGTTTCAAATTTCAAATTGGGCGTCAAACAAGGGTCACTCTTTCAAATTTGTGTTTAAAACATGATTCAGGCTTTAAAGACTTTTAGGTATCAAATGACCATGTCAGCAAACGCAACATTAATTTAGAAGTACGTATTAAAATAAGTCATTCTTTGCATTCTTCCACAGTGTTTCCTGCTTGACCGGAATCTATTTGTGGTAGTGCGTATTGGGCGGCTATACGAAAGGCTTTTGGCTGCGGGTGGTGGTATAACAAAAGGCATACAGTTGTTTCCATTTCATTTTATGTATTCAGTTGTTTTGGGGGGAAGGGGAGGGGGGGGGGGGGGGGGGTTCCACAAATGCTGTACTTAAATTAAGGTAAAAGCAGCAGGAGGAGAAGATGGATTCTCAAAATTAAATGTCGATACTTTTGATACTTCATTCATTTGAGAGGCTGCATTTTCAGTTTTGTGTCAGAAAGGAAAAGCGGTGGTATGGATCATTAGCAGACACACAAATGGAGCGCAACGCAGCAGAATCTCCGTGCGGCAAAAGGCAACATCGATTTGCGGCGGCCAAAATGTAATTGTGGCGGCTCGCCACATTTAAGTGTATGTGTGGGGAAACCCGCTTCCAGCCGCAGCATTATGACAGCGCAGCCAAGCGCGAATGGCGAAAGGCATGAACAATCGATTGCCGTGATGCCGTGATCTTTGCGTTTTCTCTTCTTTACAACAAGCTTTTCTTTGAAGTTCCACGTGCATGTCGTGCAAATGAACTCTCGTCTTGTTTTTGTCTGTTTTGTTTTCTCGATAGGAAACAAAATCACTGGCAATAAAATGAAGCTTAAGCATGCCAAATAGGACCTCAAGTATGATGGAATCAGCTGCATTTTTGTCGGGTTCATCGTATTCTTCAGTTCATAGAGATAATTGACGGCCATTATAATTGCAATGAAAAAAAAAAAATGTTTTTTTTAAGCCCAAAAATTCAGGGTTAAACCACCAATAAGGCTTTCAGGCTTGGTTACCCACCACAAATATATGAATCAAATTAAGAAAAAAAAAGAAATCCAATATTCATGTTTTTTTCGCTTTCGCTTCCACGGCGACTCGTCCAAGGCCACCGTTTGATTTGTCACCGCGCTGACATTGGCCATCACCTTAATTGAACTTAAGTGCTGGATTTATCTCTTTCTTTCTCTCCCATCACCTCCATTCATCCTGAGTCGTCGCCCGTCTGTTTCCTCAACTTGCCAGACGGCGGCCAGGTGAACAATTGCGACCGCTCGCACCGCGGGGAAACGCTGAGGTTCGATTCAAAGGAAGACTTGGAAACAGTCTGTTAGGAATACTGATGCGATGGCGAAAGTACCGTGGAGATTAACGTGGTGGAGCCGCACGTGGTTCTTCACCCAAAGATATTTTTGGGAGCACCTTGTTCCAACAACAGTGAACCCTCATTTATCCTGAGGGATTACGTTCCAGGCCCACCTACGATCGGTGAAAATCCACAACAGAGACAAACTACTACCATGCTACATAATTTCATCAGTATTTAATACTGAAAACGAACACATTTTCTGGGTTGCATGAAAAAAGCTTGTCAATTTTTTTTTCATGACTGAAAAATATGGATTCAAAGACAAAATCCATCAAAGAAGCTAAAGCTAGACTAAATACTTTAATATGCAAAATAGTCATCAATTAATAGAGGAACGATGATTAATATCTGAGCCAAAATGATCATATTTCATGTCAAAACCACATATTGTAGTAAAAACAAAAACCCCAAAATATTAACTGACTTAATATACATTATTACTTATTTATTTGTTCATTTTAGGGCAGTATTTGGCCACTTTTTCAGTGCCTTGGGGTTGTGTAGAATAAAGGATTTTTTTTTAAATATAATAATATGTGTAAGGAGTGTGACTTTTCTATTATTCTCATATTTTGACCTTCAGAATTAGCTAGATAAGGCAACCGAAATATTAGGAACAGCTTTCAGCATGACGTACTGTAGCGCATTTGCACACCAATTACAAACTGCAAGTGGTACCTTCAACAAGTGTACAAGTATACACACCGTTTGTTAATACTATCCATCCAATCTCACTCGCGCTCATCCTGTTCAGGGTCGCCGGAGCCAATCCCAGCCGACTTCGGGCGAAAGGCAGACTACACCCTGAACTGGTCGCCAGTCAGTCGCAGGGCACGTATAAACACGGACAAACACGCACTCGATTCACACCGTCATTGAGTGCGAACTGAACCCACGCTGAAGTCAGGCGAATGTACCACTACAACATCAGTGACCACAAAGCAAACACGCTTGAAACACACACACATACACACGCAGGCGAAGACATTTTAGGCCTTTGAGCAGTCATCCTCCCGCAGGAACGTGTTTGTTGGTGACTGCCGACTTCCTGTTTGTTTTTTTTTCTGGGCTAATGCGCGTTGCCTTGGCACGACGACCAAATATAAGCACAACTTCAACTGTCGGCGCGGCAAACGGAGCCTCCGAAGACCACGCCGCCGAGCCTTTAAAATAGCCGCCTGAAAAAAAAAAAATACAACGAGGGGGTGGAAGAGATGCAGCGGGAAGAAAAGGCGGAGAAGGTCTCCTACTAAGCTACAGTAATAGTAGGTCCCACGTCTTACGAGAGAAAAAAACACCCACGAGTATTGTTGTATGCGTTGCTGCTCCGTGTTGTTTGAAGATTTGGAATTACCGTACCATATGTGCTAATTTCTGTTAGCCAGTTTATGGTGCTTCACATTATATGTTAGCATTAAGCTACTACAATTTAAAAATATTTTTGATATGGTCTCTCTGGAACGGATCGCACGCGTGTTCGCTCTAATTCATGCGGTACGCTAAAGTCTCGGTGACATCATTCCGTCCAAATTTCAATGAAAAAACAAGCGACTGAGGCCTGCTGCCAAAATTTACCCCAACCCTAAAAAAGCATAGTACTTGTTTTCCATTAGACAAGGCTATGGCCTGACTAAATGGAGCTACTCACCTCACTTTCACATAGTTCCCAGGTACCAAGATGGTGTCAGAGCAATACTTTTATATTTGACCAGAGCACAAAAACAGTAAATATCTACGTCTGTCAGCAAATAACAGAGGACAAATTTCCCCAGGAAATTAGTGAATAGGCAAATTCACTAATAGCTAATCTGGAATATGTGGGGGGACACTGAATATATATTTTGCCGTTCGAGTGACTACAATTGGTCCAGACAGCGTGTGATGAAGAAAAATTGGAAATTTTGGAAACCATCCCGGTTGGTGAAAGTGGGATTGACGACAAAGCATTTGGCCTTGACGGAGGTCTCGCCTCAACTCACATCAGAGTTGTTGCTGTGTCCTTTTCAGCACTTCTTTTACTGAATCTCATGAAAATATTGTTTTTGTTGTCCTGTCGTTGAGAGCGGGAACGGCGTGGCGTTGATGGCTTTCGGCCTCCTCGCCCACGCCCGGCGAGAAAAAAGTAAACATAGAGACTAAATCAACGTAAAAGAGGCAAAAGCACGTCTGACTAGTCGTTGCCACGCCGCTCGCCACCTCTGTCACCACCTTTGTGCGCCCGTTGCGCATTAAAAGCAATCTTGACGCGCACGAGACACTTCATTAGGGACACCCTGTGCTATCAATTAGTCACTTGGGTCAAGTTGAACACCTCATGTCCACTAAACACAACCACGTGATGAAATGTGACCAGAAAAGGTTGCTAAAATGATCATTTCTTGGTGAAGCAGCATGTGGTTCACTCTCGTGCACTCTGCTCCGAGGCAACAACTTGTATGTTTGTGAAGGTGGAAGTTGAGAGTCACCCTCTCAGGATCCTGGAGCATTTCCGCTGGAATCGCCATGTGAATGGCAGGAACTGGTGTCAGAAGTGGGATCCCTCTGCCGGATTGAACACCTTCAATAAAACGGAATGCCTCAGCTAAGAACCGCAGTCTCAGGATGCTCGATGATCTCAACTGGGATCTCCTCGTGAACGCCCAGGATAGGTGTCAGAAGTGGGATCCCTTGTGTTGTATAAGGATACTTGGGCTATAATTTATTTTGCAATTATACTTTTGATACCATACAAAAAAAAAAATACAAATATTCTCCAAAGTTGTGTTTTCGTGGCACCATTAAGACGTTTGAACGGCGGCGTGTCTTTGACGTCTAATGGCGGCGTTCAATTTTTTAGGACCCGCGTAATAATGTGAGCTATTAATTGAATATTGTTCATATCGGTCTTCTTGTTTGCAGCGGTGGCCAGCGCCAATCAAAGCTGATTAATAGACTGCTGCTGCAAAGTCGCTCTAAGACTCCCTCCGATAATTATGGATTCTCCGGCAGTTTTGCTTAATTACGCCAAAAGCCGACAGTTAATCGTCATTATTCTCTTCGGGTGTCACGTTGGTTCCGAAAGCTGCGTTGATAAGAAGCCATCCGAGATAACTGCCCGAACGGAGCAAATTTTGGAGACAAATTTTTTCAGGTAACGAGATTTGATGGCCTCTCTCTGCAATCGATGCGGATGATCGAGCTGCGTTTATTCCGACTGCTTCCACTCTACGGGAAAGAAAAAATTGTGTCCATTCGTCTTCTGTCCTCTTAGATCTCCATTTAGCAAGCTCACCACTAACAGGAATTGCCGCTACGAATTTGGAATAGCAGTGCTGAGGATTCTGAACCATCTGAAGTAAACAAACCAAAGAAAGTCACAGAAAACAGACGCCACACCGTCTCCACTGGGCTGTCCTAGTGAAGGGCAGGAAGTGGTGTCAGCAGACCCCTTTTCAGGATTCCTGGATCACCTCCGCTGGGCTCTCCTAGTGCAGTGATTCTCAACTGGTGGGTCAGGACCCAGACGTGGGTCATGGACCCATAAGGGAAGGGTCACGGACAGGTAGTACAAAATTACAGCGGGACCACGACGGTACAACATTTCGACGTTACAAACGTCACCAAGTGGTTACGCAGCACAAGAAGGCGAGCTCGGTTAGCGCTGCACTTACTGTTTTAGATTCTTGTGTTTTTCATACACACACATACTGTAATTATGATTTTACTACGGTGTAGTGTAGATTAGTGATAAAGTACGGCGCACAGCCGACTTGCCTCCAAATACTGTCCCTGTCCAGTGAAATATTTCAAGTGCATCCCAGGTCGGACTTGGCTTTTATTTGGAAAATGAAATGATTTTGACAGCTGCGTCTGTGAGAAACGTTTTTACTTTGGTTGAGGCAATTTGCAAAAAAAGAAGAGATCAATGGCAAGATTTTAGTGAAATGCTGGAGCCGTATTTTGTGCAATTTTCATATTTTACTACTGTATATCCATTGCACGTTCAGTTATCATGCTCATCCTCAGTTTCTTAGGAAAGTGCTCTGAAAGGTACGTTGAACATGTACGCATGTGTAGTTACGTTTTCAAAATATGATATACAGAAAGTGTTTTCAAGGGATTTTTTTTTTTTTTTCAACAACGCATTTTATTTCTCATTCTAAACTTCCGTTAAAGTGGCTCGCGACTCGGCAACATTGGAAAATGCGGATCCCGGGGTGACAAAAGTTGCGAACCAATGCCCTAAATTAACGAAGCTCACCGGTGTCAGAAGTGGGATCTAGATGTTCCATGTTGGTATATGGTAAGTAATAAATAGTCCAATTATTCTACAATAATATTTGTACAATCAGTAAAAGTAAGAAGTACAGTATATTATTGACAGTGATATATATAATAACATACATGTACACCCAATACATACGGTGTATCAACCATCTGTTGATACGCATCATATTTATGCATAATAGTTCAACTTCGCATTGAAAATGGAAGATGGTAAAATCATGAAAATGCTAAAGGGCTATGTCACGTCTGATCAAAGTTCAAACTGGCATGGATTAATAACATTAGTGTATAGGATGTTTATTAGTATGCATAATATGGACTGCACATCATATGTATAACATTCCTTATTTTCTCTCAGCTACAGTGCAGCGTTGTGTTATAAATATTGCGCTTCAGCATGATTTGTTGACGAGTTTAAATAGAGAAGACAGCCTCGCGTTGGCATCAGCGTGGATAATTCTTAATTCCGACAGCAACAAAAGAAATAAAGCTCTTTAGCGTGTCTCCAAATGACAGGAAGTTGATAAAATTAGGACTAAAAGTATGCCACCGTCGGACGCATTTTTCCCTACACACGTGACAAGACGCCAGGAAAAAAAGAAAAAGCTGCATTCAGATGCAAATGTTTGTTGGAGGGGTTGAGTCAATAAGCGTCAACGCCATCTAACATCGACTTGTTGTCACCGCGCTAATCTGACGCTCGCCACGTTCCTTCCTCCTTTCGCCTCATTAACATATTTGAATGTGCAAATCTCCTCGCGACAACAAACTGATGACAGTGAAATGATAAATGGAAGTCACACTTTTTGTTGTGGTCTATAATAACAATAACGAACAACCAAATGTCAGTGAGCCCAAAAATGTGAAGCCTTCATTAATCAGCTGTTTCATAAATGTCAGCAGATCGCACGTTTTTAAGAAAGCTTCACTTCAGAATCTGAATCATCTTTATTTGCCAAGTATGTCCAAAAAACACACAAGGAATTTGTCTCCGGTAGTTGGAGCCGCTCAAGTACGACAACAGACAGTCAATTGACAGAGAACAATTTTGAGACATAAAGACATTGACAAAAAACAGTCACTGAGCAATTAAAGGGTTGCTAGTTATCTGGTAATGCCGGTACAATTATTATTACTTTTTTTTTGACAATTGTGTAAAAAGATCCAGAGTCCTCTAGCACTTAGAGCAGTTCGAATGACTAATCTCACAATAGTCCGGTGCAATGACCATAGTGCAAAGGGCGCCGAGACTTCAAGGAGTGTATGCGGTTTAAAGTGACGAGTAGCGCGATCATCTGGGACAATGTTGATTGTGCAAATGTTGCAGATGCTCCTCAATCAGTGTGCAAATGGGGCAGACGCTACTCTGGCATGAGTGGCCAGTATTGGTCACTAACAGATATGCAAATAGTGCAGCGTGGCGAGACTACGACAGTGAGTGCACGAGTAGTATATAATTGGCCCGACCGAAATGTGACAACAAACTCGGACAAAAGAAATTGGCAGCATGTTGCAATGGAATTGTAAGTTAGCTGTTTAAGAAGTTGATTGCAAGAGGGAAGAAGCACTTCATACAAATGTGAAGTTTTTTAAATTTCTGCTCATGTGCGGTTGGCATTCGCCGCAAGGTTAATAGAGTCGAGTGAAGCTTCGGAATATTACACAAAACCGTACAGTTCTGTTTACATGTTCATGAAAATCAATCAGCTGGACCATTTTCCTTAAGCCCTTAAAGTTTGTTTAGCCATTTTCTAGGCGGCGCTGAAGTAGTCAGCATTCATTTCTTCGCATGTGATGTGTTTCCCTGCTTCAAACCCAGTTTCGAGTCTGCACTGGAGCAGCAGCTAGTATCATGCCGTGTAACATCCCTTTACATTTCATCAGGTTCGTCACTCAGCTAGTCTTTTTCTGGATGGATTGGACACAAGATGGTGCATTTTACGTCTTTTAGGATCCCAAATTGACCTCAATTCGGGATTGGGGGTGGAAAGCCGAGCCCCTGGGACAACGTGCAGCACATGCGACAAATGCTCGTCGGTTCTGATGCGAGCCGACAGCGCGCCCACTTACGCGCTGGGATGCCTGAGCGGATCACAGCCGGGCCGCTTGACAAATGGAAACTCACTTTGTCCTCCACGGGTTCGGTCGTTGTTTTATATATATATATATATATATATATATATATATATATATATATATAAGTTTGAACCGATAATTTAAACTTTTATTTCGTCTCAAAGTGACACGTGAGGCTGCAGAGATGGACGGCACCTGCCATCATGGAAATCTAGTAACTGTAATGTCGTCGCAGCACAACTATTAAGCGGAAGCAGCTCGGTTATTTATTGACTTGTACAAGAATTGTCTCAGTGGGATAATGTTTCACCGAGCAGATGACGCATGAATAAAGCAACAGAAGAAGGAGAAGAAGAAGAAGAAGAAGATATGGCTGCTGAAAAAAGGATTTGAATAAGGCAGCAGCGGTGGGAGAAAAGGGAAGAGCGATCCCAACAAGCGGGAATGCCGCCGGATGCCACGCTGAAGAAAGCACATTTGAAGCCACCGTGGGAATACAGGCAAGCGAGGGGTGGGATCAAGCGTGGGGGAATTGAGAACTCCTGGGATTACCGAGGGAGAATAGGAGGCCGCTAACTCGCACGTGCGAGCAAGTTGGGAGCAAACGCCAAGCTTTTAGGATTATGCCAGAGAAGGCGGATTGGGAAGCACCAAGTACGATCACCTAAGCTGCAAGCAGTGACGAATTGGCCCTCGCAGACCCTTGATCAAGGGCAGTCTCAAGATTATCAAAGGTTGGCGCCATGTTTAGCTCACGTTAGATTTTGTCGGGGAAAAAAAAAAAAAAAAAAGTTTAGCATCGCCGATCTGTCAAGTACGCCTGCTTCCAACAGGGCCTCGGTTTGGCCGAATTTACATAGAGGAGCTCATCCAAGTACGAGCCGCAGAATCCGCCTAAATGGCCGACTTCCTGTTTGTTTTGAGAGTGAGTCCTCGAGACATTTTCATGCCTTGTGTTACGATAGACATGCCCACCTAACTTTGCTCTGGTCTGTGAAACCGGGGTGTGGGTAATTTTTTTTCCAGCTTTCCAGAGGCGCTCCAGAAGGAATTGGCCCAGAAAGTCTACTTCAACGCCAAATGTCTGACTTCCTGTTTAATTTCAGGCGTGGGTCTTTGAGACTTTTTCGTGCATCCTATCTTGACAGACGTGTCCATCCAATCTCGTGTCGATCGGTGAAACTGTTGTCGGAGGGTCGATTGTTTTTGTTTGTTTTCTGAACCAAAAAAAAAAATAGTTTCAAGTACGTAGATATACAGGATGTGCAATTTAAAAGGGGTTACATTAAAGAAATGCAGCACATAAGAAAACACAAGCATTTATTTGTGTCAGTTCTTTGCTTGTGAACAATCAGTGACGCAACAATGGGAAAGTGCGTAAATATCACGTTGTTGAATGAGGCCAATTATAGGGAACAGGAAATAAGATTAAAGCGCTCTTCCGATTTGCTGCAAAATGTTGCCGAGCTCAAATGAAAGAAATCAATCCCCTGCAAAATTGTCCTTGATTAATGCCCTGGCGTTTTGCACTTCCTTCCTGGACGTCGTTTGACTTAATGGCATCCCGGCCTGAACGCGGTGACCTCTACTTGCAACAATGTTAATGAGCACACGCGTTTAAGTCCTGGCCCAGGAGCATTATTGGCAAAAAAAATGAAGCCCGAGTGCGTTAACGGCTTCCATTTCGAGAGGTCCGAACGATACTGAGCATCAGCCGTAAATATCAAGGTCGTGGGCAAAGTCGCACGCATGAGCTAATATAAAATTGCAAGAGGCCGTTTGTCACTGCGATGCATTATGGAGGCAAAGCATCAAGCCACATGTCCCCATGACTAACATCGGACTAACTTCTCACTGCTCCTTTGCGGCTGTAATGCTACATTTTCATGCAAATGGTGTAAATGACGTGTCAAACTCAAAGGCCTGCCACATCATTTTTTGTGGCCCACAAAATTCAACTCAAGTTTATTTACGGTATGTAGCCCTTAATAACAAAAGTATTACATTAGACTAAAAAGGATGAGAGGTAGACAGGTGGGTAGGCGCCTGCGGGGGAGTGGTCTTCCTCGGGTCCTGTTGGGGTTTGTTCATGCGGAATCCTTTGCGGCAACAGCCTGACTTTGCTTATCGCCGCCTGATGTCAACGGTATTTGCGTGTTCTGACGGGCCACACCCCTTGTCTATATCACGATTAAAACGAGACTGAAACATTTCTACAGAGGGAGCTGCTCCAAATGTCCCAGGTAGAGCATTCCGAAGTACTGGAGCCCGAATAGGGAAGGCTCCAGAGCCTGCTGACTTTTTTCTTCGTAGCTCTCGGATCAGCCAAAAGACCAGCTTGTTGTGTGTGTAACGTTTGGGATAGAACACAAGATACCGCTAAGTCAGCAAGATAGGAAGCTGCTAAGCCATGTAATATTTTATGAGTAAGTAACAAAACCTTCAAATCACATCTCAGGTGGACCAGAAGCCAGTGCACGTCAGCCAGTATCGGGAGTAATGTGATCAAACTTGCCCGTCCACATCAAAAGACTTTCTGCGGCAATTTGTACGAACTGCAGGCTTTTAATATTCTGGAGACCAGCGAGCAGCACGTTACAGTAGTTGAGGCCAGATGTAACAATTACATGAACATCTTTGCGACACTAACGGATAGAATGGGCCGTATCTTATCAATATTGCATAGATGAGATGATGCATGATATCTTTTTGATGTGCAGTTGAAAGGAGGGAGTTGAGTAACCCCGAGATGTTTTGCTGAGTCACTTTGGCGAATGGAGCCTTTGTGATGTCCTGAAATGTGGACCTGTCTCTGGCAGGACCAAAAGGTTGGCTCTGGGTAAAGACGCAAAACGTTAAAGGACAACTAGTTTTGAATCTCACAAGACACAAATTAAGTTTTTCTACTTCATGTTTCTTGCTAAAAAGATTTGTTCTTTTCATTTTGGCATAAAATCTGGACCAAAGTTGTAATTGTTCTTCACTTTTACAGATATTGCAAGCATTCTTTTCAACAAATCCCTTCCCAACATAAATTGAAAAATCCTATTAATACTTGGGTGTAAGTATTTTCCATGACTTCTGACTGACTTCAAATTCATTTTGCCGTTCATAATCGAGATCATAAGAGTCAAAGGCAGGCGCATTTGTGTCAAGCTTATAACATGATGGGGGATCAAATGTTTTGATCGTTTTCAGTCGTACGATGAAAGCGAGAGCAGGTTCAAAGCTCTTGTACACGTTCCACCTGATGTCAACGGTATTTGCGTGTTCTGACGGGCCGCTTGCGCTCATCTTCCCTAAAGATGACCTTTGATGGCGCTGACAGCTTCTCGGGGCCGTCGGCGCCGTAATCCTTCGCCTCTTATCTGCGCTCGCGCAGATGTCGGTTTAAGACTTCTTCCGGATCGGGAAAGTTCGTATTTATACAGCGGCGCCTCGACACTGAACATTTAACAGTGGAATTGTAAAAAGGATCTTTCTATTTACACGCGTCACTTGCTAGTAAGCCTTTTTGAGAGGATTTCCTGAAAAGCGTCACTTGGGGAACTACTTAAGAGCTGGTAACGCTTAACTAATAATAGCTAGTATTATTGAGCCTTTTCTGGACATGCCTTTCTTCGGGCTTCTGATTGGCTAAAATGGCTTCATGCGGTTGCAGTGTCATTTGAGAGAGATTTTTACGACCCAGGATGAAGGCAAATTGGTTGTACATAGAAAACAGCTCATACGAGGCGAACTTAATTCGATCGCTCTGGATGTGACTGTTCTGAACTCCTGTTTCCATGCCAGTGGTGCACAGAAGCAGAATAATCCCGTCCACCGCTGTTTAAAAGCGACTTCATGAAGTGTAAACGAAAACACCACTGCAGAGGGCGGCAAAGTGCGACGGCGAGAGTCGAAGGTTTGGGCTAGACGTGAGCAGCCGCCTGCGACGTTTGCCGCCGGGGGCTGCTCGCACAGCAGACGGCACCGCGAGAGTCGAACACCACGCCCGTGCCATATGCGCCGCTCGTTAGGCTTGTAACGAGTGTACAAATCATCTGTGTGTCTACATCGGGCGGGGAGATGCGATGACGTACACTGAGCTCACCTGAAACAGATGCCTCAGCGATATCAAAATACAGAGATCTTTGCTTGAAATACAGTGAAGGAGTTACAATTAGATTGAGTGACAAACATGTATCTCAAGTCATCTTTCCGCATTGAAATGAAAGGAAATACCATTAATTAATTCCAGACCCCCAAAAATAATGTAATGTTTTTTAGTATGAATAATAGCACACTATGGTATTGTAATTCATAAAAATATACAAGCAATAACATAATTCAATAATAGTTTGTGCATAACGATTTCATGCTTCAAAGTCCATTGACATTGTGCTGCTCCTTCTGGTGTATGCACCTTGGCCACCAAGGGCAGTATAATACTTACATCATAAATACAGTACATGAAAAAGACGGTCTCTTCAACACTTAGCAAGCTGCAGGGTTTTCTGCCCGACAGTGACAATACGCCTGTGCGTTGTTATATTGTCTGTCCACGTGTTGCTGCACCATTTGTGTTCAAATATGAATAACTACTGCGACATCGATGCTACTTTCATTAGCCTGTTGACAGCATTTTGCATTGCATGTTACCATTAAGCTGAGGTAAAAAAAAAAAAAAAAAAATGTTAATGAATTTAAATGTTTTAATTATAACAAAAATTGTAAAACTTTTTTTTTTTTTTTGAGTCGCTGCACTGGAAATTTAACAGAAAAGGCTGGTCCATGCGATCAGACCATCACATCATTGATCCCTGGACTTGGTGAAGCAGCATGCGGCTCACCACCCGACGTGATTTCTGTGTTCTGCGTCACTGTCAACAATTGTATTGCTTGTGACCACCGGGGCGGCTCAGTGCTGAGCCGGACAGCTCCCGGAAGCCGTCGGGCTCTGCATTGCGTGCATCTGCTGTCTGCAACGTCTCCTAGGAATAAACGCGACGGGCATTTTCAACGGATTTGGCGACGATGACGCATGACTTGGCATTGCTTTTGACGCAATCTCATTGAACCGCATCTGGCCTTATCACGAGTGGGTGTGTGTGTGTGTACATGCGTGTGTGTGTGTGTGTGCGTCTCAGTGAGAGATGGAAGACTTTTGGGTTGTATTGTTCTGTTCTTTGGTCCTGCTAGGAAGTGACAACAGCTGTAAAGCATAGTGAGGCAGGATAAATGTGTGCAGGGGAAATTGCAGAGTAATAAAAAAAAAACACACACACACACACACACTCGCATAGGCGTTTTAAAGTGCGATGCACTTTGTCTCGTTGAAGTGACGCGACGTGTGCACTCGCCTCCTCCTCTTCCTTTTCCTCTTCCTCACTACATCCTCATGTCTCCCCCGAGAGCACTTCCCACGCAAGCGAGCGAGCGAGGAACATTTTGGAGAAGAAATAAGAGGTTCTTCCAGGAAATGAAGCGTCTCCTCAGTCTGAAGTCTGTGCCGTAATGTTCCGGCGGTTACATAACATTCGGCGCGACAGTCAAGCCCCGTTTTTCGGGTGGTGATACGTTCCGGACCCATCGAGCATAAAGAGAAACAATAGGAAGCAACCTGCAGTAGCTTTACAGTTTTATGCCAAAAGTCAACTGCGGTAGACCCCAGCGCACCTGCAACACTACCGTGGATAAGTGGTATTGAATACGGACGCGTGGATTGATGTTTCACCTAACTGTATCATTTTGTCTATTGAAAGTCAACTAGCTCAATGCTACCATAAAAAGCAAAACGCCATTGACAGGGTAACCGAAAAATGGGTTGCAGTGGTTCTCATCTTTTTTTTTTAATTGTCATGAACATGAATGCATGCACACGAAACGTGTTCTCTGCATTTAACCCATCACAGTGAACACATACACATGTTAGAGGAACACACTGGAGCAGGGGGAAGCTGAAGCGCCCGGGGAGCATTTTTGGTATCAGTGTCTTGCTCAAGGACACCACAGCTGTGAGTCCGGGGGATGTTGGTCCAGTCGGGGTCTTGAACCTAGGTCGCCCACGGTGGCAGGCGATGATCTTAACCAATGGGCCACGGCTGCCCACGTTATGTTGCATTGAGTTACGTTGCGTTTGGTTGAGGTATGCTCGGGTGCGACAAGCACTTTGAGGGAGAAGCTTCCGGAAACATCCGGAGCGGCTCGAGGGCGCTCTGGAGATGCACGGCTGCAAAGCCCAGGAAACAAGAGACGGCGTAATCCACACTGACGCTTGTTTACGCTCACACGTCATCCAGATGCAATCTTGTACTTCACGAGGAACACAAACTAATGAGATTCAATAGACCAATTCCGATTGTTTGAAAAGAACAGGAAGGGGCACGCTTCTGGTCGGAAGTGATCCAGCCCGCTATTTTAGAGAGAGGTGATCCGAAACCGAAACCATGCCTGAAGTTGCGTCGCTAAATAAACCCGCCAGTTATGTTTTCATCATTACAGTGAGTTTAGTTGAGTAAATCTCTGGCTGAGTAGACAACATTGCGCTATCACTTTCAGCGTCAGTAGAGCGCGACTGTGTCCTTAATCCGAGAAACAGAAAACTCATGGAGCCATCATTGCCTTCTTAGATAGAAAGCAGGGAAATAGAGCATCCAGCATAGCCTAACAGATTGGAAATAGACTTGATTCATACTGTCAGAGGTATTCATTTATGGATATTTATAATTTGTGGATTGTTACAGTAGATTGCGATGTGGTACGTTGCAATAGGTTGTGTTGAGGGGTACACAGTATGTACGGTGATGTTATATAATGTGTTGCGATGTGTACATTACCTTATGGTGGGATACGATGCCTTGCTATGCCGTATGTTGTTGTTGTATGTGGTATGTTGCGATGTTGGATTACCCTGCAGTCTGTTGACTTTTGATGTGTTGAGGGATGTTGGGTTTCGTTGTGTCGGGTTATGCTTGGTTGCAGTACGTTGGGTTACGTTGCATTGAGTTACGGTGAGCTACATTACTTCAGATAAATGTATGTTGGGTTAGGTTCAATTTAGTTACGTTGCATCGCGTTATGTTGGGTTACATGACATCGAGTTACGTTGGATTAAGTTGTTTTGGAGCATGTCGAATTAAACTACGTTGCCTTCAGGTATGTTGGGTTACGTTGTGCCGGTTATGCTGTGTTGCGTTGGGTTATGCTGCATTGAGTTACGTTGAATTAGGTTACGCTGGGTTACGTTATGACAGGTTACGCTGCGTTGGGGTATGTTGGGTTATGATGTGTTGAGTTCCACTGAATTGAGTAGCATTGTGTTGAGTTACATTGCGTTTGCTAGCGTTATGTTGGGTTACATCGAGTAGAGTTGGGCTGTTGTAGTATGTGGCACTCAGCTACAGTAAGTTAGTAGTAAGTTACGCTACGTTACATTCCGATATACTATGTTGCGTCAAGTTACATCGAACATACGCATCGACAAGTTACATTATGTCGCAGTATGTTTGGCATCGTCGTAGTGTGCTATGTTGGGTTACTTTATGTTGAGTTACCTTGCGCCGAGTTATGTTGCGGTACGTTTAGTAACACAGCGTAGGATTACGTTACGGTACATTGCGGTTTATTGTCTCATGTTGCGGTACTTTGGAGCGCGTGACTTGAAGTTATGCTTGCTTGTGTTGCGTCATTGTGTAGCATTTTGTTTCATTATGACAATTTAGGTACCCGATTCCAGTATGACCACTCGTGCAGGACAAGGTGTGTGTGTGTGTGTGTGTGTGTGTGTGTGTGTGTGTGACAAGAGCATCCTTCTGTCGCCTGCTGAGAATCTCATTAAATTTAAGTGACAAACACATTAGGTGTTGTTACATGTGGACCAGGCATTGAACTAGAAATGTCTCTTTTTTTGCCGCAACCCTTGAAAGGTGGCACAAGGGGACTCGCCTTGGCGTCGCCCAATCTCAACTGTGAAGTGACTGAGTGAGTTAGCGGTGCACTTGTGAATAATGCAGGCAGGATGTCCGTAACGTGGAGGGAGGGGCGGGGTTGCGGAGAGCAGATGACGGCGGTATCAGCTGAGAACAGCAGGTGCCCTTCATCATCGTGACACGAGAAAGTCGCGAGACACAGCAGGTGGGTGATGCAGATGGAGCAGAGCGAGGTAGGGGGGAGGGGTGCGTTTGTTCTAGACAAATAAAGCGCAAAAGCATGTAAGCACACATGTACACAGTGAGTGTGTGCGTGTGCAGAGGAGAATTTTATCCGCCAGGGAAATTACCTCCACAATGTGCTGTTTGAGGGCACTTTAGTGACGGAAAAGCGTCACTGGAGTGGAACTGAAGAGCACGCTGTGTCAGTGGCATACACGCATAATACGCACACACACGCTCAATATAACAAAATGGACCTATCAACAATCCCCACAACACACAAACAATGCCAATTTAGTCAGCACCTTTAGCGCGATGACCATTCCCTGCGTGAATGCTGGAATTTAGTCTCTGAGATTCATGTATTAGTCACAAATTTGTGGCAAACGCGGGGCAAAAAAACTCAGTGTACCTTTATCTGCCCAAAATACAGAATCATGGTTGATTCTTTGGTGTACATCCCAAAACCAGAGAATAGAGCACAGAACCCCACCGGCGGTAGATCGCTGGATTTGTTTGTCCGGCGACATGATGTCAGACGTTCAATCGGCAGAAAGCGCTCCGACGAGAACGAGGCAGGAGATGGAACCCAATGGAGAATGATGTGAAACGTTACGGATTAGAAAATTTTCTTGGTGGAGGCGACCGGAGAACTGACAACTGCAGAAATTAAATAAATGACCCTGAATTGATTTTAATACAGATTTGCACCAAAATCTTCATGGAAACCTATTGTTTAGTTTTGCGTAATCGAAGACTACCTAACGATTTCTCGACTTTGTAGGTAGTAGTTGGACTGGGGCAGTGTCAAAGGAAATAGCAGAAAGCCGGGACGGGGGTTTGAAGTTTTGGTACATTGAGTTGGATTGCGCCGCGATACGTTGGGTTATGATGCTGTGCGGTGAGTTGGGATTTGGGTTGGGTTTTGGTAGTTGTAATGCAAAATGTCATTATTCGATAATGCGTTCTTGTACCTTCAGTAGTGAATGACAACAGTTGGTTCAATTCAAATACAGAAGATGTGACTCCAGTCTGTCTGCTCAAGAACAATAGCGAAAGGAAGATGTGGATTTCCACAACAGGAAGGATAGATTAATAGATATGAGATTGAAAGCCTTCTTGGCCAGACCTTTGCGATGCTGGAGCACGGGACCACCCTGAACGGGTTGTGTGTGAAAGAATTGGATCTACTGTACCTGTACTTAAAATTTTACAGGATCCCCATGTGAAAGAGGCTCATGCTTATTATTGTGGTTGTCATAGAACCTTCTAGTGAGAGTTGTTCCTAATATTTTAATAAAGGACTAAAAGTCAAGCAAGAAACACAAAAACAAACAAATACGAAGACGTTGACGTCGTGTTATCTAAGGACGACACGTCACCTCCCAGATCACCTCTTCTTCATTTTCCACCCACTAGGCATTACGCTTTATTAATCTCGGGCAAATCAAATGAATGACTCGACCCTGAGAATAGCTCCTTCGGTCTGTTGCCACGGAAACCTAAAGGGCCAGTGACCACGGCGACGTCGAGCTGTCTGAGGTGAAGGACAAGTAATTACGGACGTCAAATGTCAGACGCCCAATATTCTCGCGCACGAGCGAGGACGAGGCCAGTCAATCGCCGCGAGCAGAAGTTGCTGCTAATTGGCCGAGTCGTCAGCCGCTGAACGGGAAGCCCGGACCTGGATGTCCGTCCCACAGGAGCGCTAGAGAAGATAAGTGAGTGCATGAGCATAGCGCTAATTACCAGCAGAGAGTTAGGAGGCTTTAAAGGATTTTTTTTCAGCAAATTAGGGAGATGTCCTAAAAGCTGATTTGACTTTTGGCTCATAAAACAGGCCAAAGCGTTGAGCCAATATTGACGATATGTCTGATGAAAATGTATTCAGACCCTTTGCTGTGACACATATATTGAACTCGGCTGCTGTCCATTTCTTCTGATCATCCTTGAAATGGTTCTACACCTTCATTGGAGTCCAGCTGTGTTTGATTATACTGGAAAGCCACACCCCTTGTCTATATATAAGACCTTACAGCTCACAGTGCATGTCAGAGCAAATGAGAATCATGAGGTCAAAGGAACTGCCTGAAGAGCTCAGAAACAGAATTGTGGCAAGGCACAGAAGTGGCCAAGGCTGCAAAAAAATGTCTGATGCACTTTACGTTTCTAAGAGCACAGTGGCCTCCATAATCCTTAAATGGAAGACGTTTGGAACAACCAGAACCCTTCCTAGAGATGGCCGTCCGGCCAAACTGGGCAATCGGGGGAGAAGAGCCTTGGGGAGAGAGGTAAAGAAGAACCCAAAGATCACTGTGGCTGAGCTCCACAGATGCAGTCGGGAGATGGGAGAAAGTTCTAGAAAGTCAACCATCACTGCAACCCTCCACCAGTCGGGGCTTTATGGCAGAGTGGCCTGACGGAAGCCTCTCCTCAGTGCAAGACACATGAAAGCCCGCATGGAGTTTGCTAAAAAACACCTGAAGGACTCCAAGAAGGTGAGAAATTAGATTCTCTGGTCTGATGAGACCAAGATAGAAATTGTTGGCCTTAATTCTAAGCGGTATGTGTGGAGAAAACAAGGCACTGCTCATCACCTGTCCAATACAGTCCCAACAGTGATGCATGGTGGTGGCACCATCATGCTGTGGGGGTGTTTTTCAGCTGCAGGGACAGGGAGACCGGTTGCAATCGAAAGAAAGATGAATGCGGCAGAGTACAGGGATATCCTGGACGAAAACCTTCTCGAGAGTGCTCAGGACCTCAGACTGGGCCGAAGGTTCACCTTCAAGCTAAAATACCGAAGGAGTGGCTTCAGAACAACTCCGTGACTGTTTTTGAATGACCCAGCCAGAGCCCTGACTTAAACTCAATGGAGCATCTCTGGAAAGACCTGAAAATGGCTGTCCACCAACGTTCACCATCCAACCTGACAGAACTGGAGAGGATCTGCAAGGAGGAATGGCAGAGGATCCCCAAATCCAGGTGTGAAAAACTTGTTGCATCATCATTCCCAAAAAGACTCATGGCTGTATTAGCTCAAAAGGGTTCGCCTACGAAATACTGAGCAAAGGGTCTGAATACTTATGGCTGTGTGATATTGCAGTTTTTCTTTTTTAATAAATCTGCAAAAATTTCAACAATTCCGTTTTCTTCTGTCAATATGGGGTGCTGTGTTTACATTAATGAGGAAAGTGTTAGGAAAATGAACTTAACTGATTTTAACAAATGACTGCACTATAACAAAGAGTGAAAAATTTAAGGGGGTCTGAATACTTTCCGTATATGTTAGTACTTTTATTAATTATTATTTTTCCTTTTACATTTATTTCTAATATTTAAATGCATTTATGTATAGTATTATTAACTAAAATGTAAATTTTTGGGTCGTTGTAATTATTTATTAATTTTAAATCTTCCCTAATTTTAAAGTTTGTAGTTGAACAATGGCAGCAATGGATTGTTTTTTCAATAGTATACACTCTCCATTTATTTCAATTAACCTATGTGAATCTATTTGTATTTATATTCCAATTTTTATTATTTTATTTAAAATTTTCAAATTTTAATTTTTGAATTGATTTTACCACTTGCTAGTTGGTGCATTATTTTGTATTTGTTTTCATTACATTTCCCCCCCCCCCCCCCCCCCCCCCCCCCATTTTTCATGAATTCAGTGGGTGAGGAGGATGGAAATATAGATCGCGAGTGGAACGGAAATTTACCACAACCGTCTGCGACGTGTGTTCAGATGAGAATTCCTTGGTGCAGCAGCATGTGGTTCAGGTTTGTTTTTTGGGGTTTTTTTCCGGCTCCCTGTTGCAAACATCTGTAAACAACTGTAAGATAGTAATCACGAGGCCGCTCGAGAAAATATTGCCACGATAACACTGCAGCCATAAATAAAATGAAAAGTGCATGCAAAACAACTGTGACCTAATTCGATGTTTTTTTTTTTTTTTTTTTAAATGTGTACAGTGGGACTTTTTAATCAGCCGTCAAGTGGCGCATGAATCATTGCGTTGATGAGACGCTCAAAGGAATAACAATTGATTCCTTGATTCCTGCTGCCTTTTGTTCATTTTAATTTTTTTTTTTCCAAATGAGCCTGAGAGAAATGAGTGTGCAAGGTCTCCACATAGAAGACAATCAAAAAAAATAAAAAATAAAGGCCAAGTAGCACTCGTTGTCAAGTTCTGACGTCAACATTTGATTCTTTCCGAGGTGCCTCGCACTTCGCCGCCTCGAGTCGACCACTTTACCAACTCGGCGCAGGCATAAGCGAGGACGCCTCAATCAAACCACACCTATTTGACACCCCGCCGCCGCTGCTAGCGTAATGTCGACGCACACTTGTGGCTTGTGAAGATAAGTGACGCCTCAGCACATTGGGAGGCCCTTCAACATTTATTTAGATTATAAATGTATCACTTCCGAGCAGGTCGGGTGATCTGGAGCTCTGGAAATCAAAGGAAATGCAAATGATGTGTTGCAGGGGAAATTAAAGAAAATGACTTTTTGTGATAAGAATGAATTTCTGAGAACTTGACAAATCATCTTTAAAGGGAACATACACTATTTATATTATTATATTCTGATTTTAGTAGGTTGATTGAAGACTCTAATTAGCCCATAGGTGTGAATGTGAGTGTGACTGGTTGTTTGTTTCTATGTGCCCTGCGATTGGCTGACGACCAGTTCAGGGTGTACCCCGCCTCTCGCCCGAAGATAGCTGGGATGGGCGCCTGCACACCCGCAACCGCAGTGAGGAGAAGCGGTACAGAAAATGGATGGATGGATATTCTTCTTTTAGGTCCAATTTCGAGATGAACCCAAAATGCACTATGACCTTTACAGATGAACTTAATGGAACCTTCTTTAAACTTTTGTCTCGCTGTTGAATGTTTCAGTACCTTTTGCACAACTTCATTTCTCTAACAGAGAGCTGAATGGCCAAATTCACAACACGTGTCCCCCCCCCCCCCCCTTTTATTGGCAACGACATCCATTTTGCCTTTCTGTGACTTTCCAGTCTCTCTGATGCAACTGCCACTTCCCTTTGCAGACATCCTATTTGAAGGCTCGCAATGCGACCCAACTGTTGGGTCTTTGTAGAGCTTGCCCACCTATCAAGTGTGAAATCTGCACTCCTGTGCTTATTATGTAAATAACTTCACTTCGCTGATCCCTAATTGTCAGTGCTCCAGTCTTAAAACACTGCCGCAAATGATAGGAGACCTTGACTCGTCTGAATTTGTGTTCAGGCCCGTCATCACGTGAAACCTGTCAAGTTTGATATTTTTACCTGACTGAGCCCTAAAGCCGACTCTGCTCCCGACAAAAGGGATCGTGCTTCGTCCTCAAACACACTTCAGCAGACAAGTCGGGTCTGAAGGCCAAGCAACACGATCGCAATAAATTACATACCTAAAAAGCAAAAACAAAATAAAAACAACAACAACCGTAACCTGAAAACTAATTTCTAATTGTTTCCCTTCAACTTTTCAAGAGGTTTTCACAAAGCCAAGTACAAGCTGCTCCGGCTGGGAACATCACAATTGGCCGGTTTTACCGTTTAAGATCTTACAGTGTCAAAATTGAGGACAAATGCCTCGCTTTTATAACTCTGCCCACGCCTCGTCGGACAAGTCTCAAATTCCCGAAACAACAACACAACCCAGAAGAAACTGAGATTACAAAACCAATGACCCAAGGTCCAATGTGGTTCTCCAGGTCCATATTATTGAAGTAAGTGTTCACAAAAGGTGTTGTGCAACATGTTCTCGGCAGCGAGCGATGAATAGATGCTCTTCTCTTACGTTTTCCTGAAGGTCGCAAGTATTTTAGGCGAGCGACAATAGAGTTATGAAAGTGAAGCTGAATAGCAGGCGACATTTACCCATCAAGCACCGAGACTCGGCCCATGTGAGTGAAAGCCTTGAGAAACTTGTACAGTTCCATAAGCGTCTTTTCAACAACGTCCATGTGATACGCAATTACTTCTTTCGTAAGTCAATCACAGCAAGAACAACACCGAAATGATCAAAATCTAACGGCTTTTTCCTTGACACATGTTCAAACTTTTGACAAAACTTTATGAATCGATTTCTGCTCACTAAAAATCAAACACAAAACTTCGTGTGGGTAAAACGCACACTTGGGTCAAATGAGAGTATTACTTGGCTAACTAGTTAGCTTCTAGCCTCTCTGTCAACCTTTCCAATTATCTATACACAGTGATGGTCATAATAGTGTTACTAATGTGTTATTTTCATCAGTAGCACGTAATCAGATGATTTACTTTGCAATTGTACCTTTCAAACACTTTATCATTACTTCACATCTTTTTAATGTTTTACTGTTCTTCTTCATGAGGGACCAAGGATGATGACTGGCTGAGGTAATCCGTTTTGATGGTAAGCCAAACAGAGGTAGACTTGGGCGAGTGTTGTTGACACGAACGGGAGCAGGGGTGGTTGCACAGAAGCGCGTTCGGCGAGTTGACACTAGTGAGCTGTGAGGACCGACGAATTAACCGACAACAGGAATGGCCAGCCCACTGAAATCTACAAATAAAGCAGCCTCTTTTAACTGGCAATATAGAAATGACTTAAACTAAATGAGCGTCAACTCCATATCTACTGTACTCCTCAACAGCCTTACCCGTGGAAAATAAGCACTCCTATACCAGACTGCTTTTCATGGACTACAATTCCGCACTTAACGCAATAATCCCTTCCAAAGTGGTCACTAAACTCACCAACCGAGGTTTCACTTCAAAGCTGTGTGACCTGACTGATCGTCGGCAGGTGGTGAGGATGGGCTCCATCTCCTCTGCTCCCCTGACCCTGAACATAGGCGCTCCTCAAGGGTGCGTCCTGAGCCCACTACTATATTCCTTATGCGCCCACGATTGTATGTCGAGTGGTCAAGATCGCTGATGACACAATTGCTTGATCACTGATGGAGACGAGACGGCATACAGGAGGGAGGTCGACAACCTGGCACTGTGGCACGAGGAGAACAACCTCTTGCTCAACGTGGCCAAAACCAAAGAGCTGCTAGTGGACTTCAGAAGGGTGAAGCGGGCGGCGCTTGCCCCATGACTATTGGTGGTGCTGCCGTGGAGAGGCTGAGTCAGTTTAGGTTCTTGGGCGTCAACATCACAGAGGACCTTAAATGGGACACTCATGCTGATCAGGTGGTGAAGAAGGTGCAATAGCGTCTCTTCCACTTGAGAAGACTGAAGACGTTTGGCATGGGACCCAGTATTCTGCGTGCTTTCAACAGGGGCACAACTGAGAGCGTCCTAACAGGGTGCATCTCAGCGCGGGATGGGAACTGTACCGCTCACAGCCGCAGAAAAATCCAGCGTTGTTAAGATCAGAGGCTGTGAGCTCCCTTGCATACGGGATATCTCAAATAAATAAGGATCCCGGCCATCCCAAACATGGTCTGTGGCAGCTGTTACCTTCCGGCAAGTGTCACTGCAGCCTCAGAGCCACGACCAGCAGGCTAAAAGGTTCTCTCTTTCGCCCGGCCATCAGATTTACAAATCGGATCTAATTATACATAGTAGTGTTTTATGTTTATATGCTGCACTAATTTCATACTTTTGCACTTTAGCACACATATACATATTATTATATATGAGTGTGAATGGTTGTTTGTTTGTATGTGCCCTGCGATTGGCTGGCAACCAGTTCAGGGTGTACCCCGCCTCCTGCCTGATGACAGCTGGGATAGGCTCCAGCACGCCTTGCTCCGTCCAACCAATCAGAGGATGGAAAAATGCTGACATCACCGAGGGCCAGTGCTCTGGCCCTGTGAGGAGGAATCTAAAATCGGATCAGTTAAAGAAACAGTGCCATTGCTAACATAGTTGGAGCGACATGGAAAAGCACTCCTGATTATGAAGGCACTAGGCAGATTACATTGTCATGGCAACACAGAGGCTGACATCTGATTGGACCAAAAAGTAAATAATTAGATAGACACGTACCAGAAGCAGTGCAGTCAAGACAAAGGCTACAAAATGAATAGAATAGTCCGTTGGGAATAAATTAATAAAATTTCATGGAACAAAGGGAGGGTGTAACTGTAGGTCAATGATTCTGATCGCAAAGAAGGTCTTCAGGGCTTCGAATGCTCAAACTCATTGTCAAACTCGCCACAAAGTTTCGTTAAGCAGATTTTGATGACTCAAAATCAAGCACAAGCTTCTTTGTGTGGTTAAAACGTCCACGGCCAAATTGTCACAAAAATGAGCTAATAAGGCTTCCAAATGACTTTTAGTGGGTGGACAATGGAGGCGGCACGAGGGACGTCTTAAGAATCCCCAAAGCCAAGCGGCGCGTCACATTTGTTTTGTCGTCGCCGCCGCGTAGACGGCGAGCGACTAATCCCGCTTTCATGCCTCCCTCGGCAAATGAAGCCGTTCTCTCGGCGGCCCGCCGCGAAAAACAATTATTAGCTTCGGATGATATTACGCGGGCGATCTGTCACTGTAACCGCGTTTGATGGCGCTTTAGATACATAACACGATGCTTTGGAGGAGATCAAGCTCAGCGGCGGGTGGTCACGCCCGGCAAGATTTTCTCTGCCGGCCTAAATCTGATCTATATCTCCTACCAAAATTCAAACACTGCAGCTGTTCAATAAAACTGAACTGCTTTACTTCCAACAGTCTGTTGTGTTCATTTTATAGTGTGTCTCTTGGCTGAACTCTTTCCAGTACATGTATGCGGATGTTGGATTTTTTTTTGTCCAATCAGATTTCAGCCTATTTTGTTGCCATGTCAATCTAATCTGCCCATGCAGGGCCTTCAGAATCAGTAGAGCCGGCCAATGTAACTTCAACTATACTAGCAATGAGAATGTTTCTTTAACCAATCAGGTTTCGAACTCAGCATTTTCCATCCTCTGATTGGTTGGTCAGAGCAAAACACGCCTGTGGCAATCTGCACACGTTAATACACTTAATCATCGGTAACTCTGGTGAGTATGACGTATTTTATTGAAATGGGTCTTTTTTTTTTTTATGCAATGAGACAAATATTGATTGTGAAGTGCTCCAGATGATGCACAACTGTATATGTGGCACAGCTGAGTGCTGTTATATTGCCTTTTTGAATAGTATTGATAGTCTGTGTAATTGCGACGAGATAGATTGTGATAGATTGATATTAAGAGGTGGATTTTGCAGGGTAAATCCGCACTGAAGGCCGAGTTACAAAATGCACGGCTCGCCACTCATAAGGCTTGATATGCCACACGCCTTCTGGTGGTTATGTTTTTTGTTTTTGTTTCATGACCATCAAAGAACTTTTCACAGTTCTGCTGCTAACCAGCTATGCTATTAAAAACAGGACATCTCTTCTCTGGGTGCATCATAGCAGGAGGAAGAAGAGTTTTGTTCCTCCTTGGCCTCACAGTGAAAGATTTGCTGCCTAATAAGGCAGGCCAACCTTGTGTGTGTGCGTGCGGGCATGTGCACGCTAAAGACAGATGGTTGTGGGACGACCCAGTGGGCTAATTCTGCCCTCTGCACCAGAGATTCCAAATGACCACCCTGCCATACAGACTTATCTCTCTTAGCATATGCTCCCTCATATTAGCAAAAACACATTAGCGGCTGCTTTCGGGACCATTCAAACACATTACTCGCATCTATTTTGACAATATTTGCCCGTCAAGGTCAAGTGCGAGACGTGGGCGACGTGCTGCTCAAACAGGAAGAGTCGTCCGTGCTCTTGTCGCTTTTCTTGACCCACAGGCGGGCAAGCACATTTTCCACCTCTTAATGCCACCACTCGCACTTTGCAATTAAAGAAACCATTAATCAATAGTATACAAAAACGCAATATAACAGCACACAACTCTGCCAATTACATAGTTGGGAGCTGTTCACAATCAATATTTATCTAATAACATAGAAATATGATTATTTAAAGTATTAACGAGCACTTCGTTATACACGTTTCGGTTGTGGAACCTGGATGAAACAGTTTTGCTCAGACCAACCAGTCAGAAGACAGAAAATGCGATGTCATCGAGGCTGGCCCTGTGAAAATGAATTTGAAATTTGATCTGTTAAAGAAACAGTCCCATTGCTAATATACAGCTCTGGGGAACAAATAGTGTCTTAGATTTTTCCAATAGGCATATTTTTGAGTGTCACTGATGGTGTAGTGGTCCACTCGCCTGACTTTGGTGCAGGCAGCGTGGGTTCAGTTCCCACTCAGTGTCAGTGCGAATGGTCGTCTGTGTCTATATGTGCCCTGCGACTGACTGGCGACCAGTTCAGGGTGTAGTCCGCCTTTCGCCCGAAGTCAGCTGGGATAGGCTCCAGCACCCCGCGACCCTAACCAGGATAAGCGGTGTTGAAAATGGATGGATGGATATTTTTGAGTAAAAACAAATTTTATTTTATTTTATTTTTTTTTATTCAAACTACTGATAACAAACAAGTGTTACTATTTAGAGCAATAATTGGCAGAAAATGAAAAAAAATTTTATTTTGTTTTTTTTTGGTTTTTTAAATTGTAGCTGAAGTTACACTGGCAGATCAGATTGAAATGGCAACACAAAGGCTGAAATTGGACATTTAATATCCACAGGAAGCAGTGCAGACAAAAGTAAAGCTACAAATGACTGAAGAATAAATGAGTAGAATTGTTTTAAAGGAACAAATATCAGTTTGTAAATATAGGTCAGTGCTTCTGATAGCGTTTCCTGTTTCTTGCTACCCCTGGTTTGACTGCTGCGCGCCTTCGGGAGGAGACAGAAAAAGTCACCGGCGGTGTGGAAAATGTGGAAATTGTGCTGCGAAATAACCAACTGGTGCACTTATTGCCGCGGGGGCCAAGTGTCCCATTTTTGGGGAGATTCTCGCCCGGCTGTGTGGCACGATTGAGGCGTGCGAGCGGCGTCGTAGCCCTCGAGTTATCACCGGTCAGTGAGAGCCTCCAGCGCCTCTCTGGTGGCGTGACTGCAACGCCAAATGAACAATGAGATTCAGCCATGCGTGCACTATTATCATTTCCAAGCCAAGACACCGCGTTGGTGTGCACATCGATGCGCTCGGATGCCTTGCGACGACAGTTGATGATACAGAGCAAAAAGGGAGTCTGGCGAGAGGACGCTAGGAAAAAATAAATCGGTAGTGATCCCTTTCCTGCCAACTCCGCCCAATTTCTGGTCGTCACTGGCTCGAAAAACTTATGACATCATTAAAACTGTTATCATCTAACCACTTAGATGGCTGTCATTTTTTACTTTAATTACAATAGGCTGTTTCAGAAATTGCTGGAAGTCGCTCCTAAAAAGAAAGACAAGAAAAATACAGAATAAGAAGAGCCACAAATGACAGATTTTACTATTGGACAATTTTGTGGATTTTCAAACAGTTTGGTAACCTAGCACCTCGCATTTCTGTGGAAAATATGAAGCCAATGTTACTAAAGTGATGTTCAAATCACAGCAACTTGCAGTGATTTCAACCTTAACTTCATAAGTCAGCAATAGAAAAAATGAAAAGATGAGATCACATCAAAACCCTAATGTAAAAGTAACAAAAAAAAAAGGTTATTCCCCCCCTAAAAATTTACTTTACACAGGGGTTTGGCCTAAGCACAAACATGGCAAAGAGCTTTTTCAGCAAATAACCGATGTTTCCCCCCCAAAATCCACAAGTCAAATATGCGGGGGAACACTCTATTGGGTGTATTGTAGTTTTTAGTGTTAACATTGCACTGGAATACAACAAGTGCATAAGGGCATTGAGGGCAAATGACAATTAGGAGGTATAAAAGAAATGGCAACTACCATTGAACAAGGCCACATTTCGCCAAGTTAAAGTTGATTGACTTTGCTGTTTAAATGTTTAACACATTTTTACATTGAATTTAATATCGAACAGAAATGCTTTTTTGTACTAGCCAGTTGCGGGCACATACCAATGATCAGAAGGGTACCGCCTCTGCCTAAATTTGGGCCAGGAAAAACGCTGGTGAGCAACGTAATCACACGCGCCACAAAACCAACAGGCTTTGGGGAGTTACATTCAAATGAGGCATTGATGCAGAAACATCTCAATCTCTAAAGCCGCCCCCCACCCTCCCAATATGTCCCTATGCTGTTATCAGACTAGCTGGAAGCTTCACTCAGGTGTGCCGCGTCTTGATGCGGAGGGTTGAATAGGACTGCCCCCGGCGTTGTCGCGCGCCAGTCCCCCCAGGTGGAGTCGCCGTTATCAGGGCCCGGGCAGGCTTCGGCGAGGAGGAGCATTATAAAACCAGAGCTAAGAAACGCGATAGCTGGCGCGTGTGCGGCCATACACTACCTTTACACTCCTGAATAATACATAAGCATGTATCTGCCGCCAGGGCTGCAAGTATGTCTAGGTGTTATAACACCAACTTGTATCGGTGTTGCACATGTTGACTGTCTGCATTTCCAGTATCAGATTGTCAATTTGTAACAGAACACAACGCCGGAGGAGACAACAGCGGACACAATGCTAGAAAAAGTCTGTAGACGTGGTGTATGGACATCGCCAAAACAATCACTCAAACAATCCTGGGATGGACTAGACACCTGAGTTTTAGCCCAGCAAGTCTCCTGACGATACAGGGTATCCTCGGTTTACGACGATGTTATGTCCCGTACGAGGGGCATGCAAGACATAGCACCAGCAAGAGTTATTATTTTCCTCAAGTTCAAAGCAGCCATGAAACACTCAGACAACCCAAGCAAACATTTTCAACACGCCTGTGCGAAAAGGTCCTCCACTTACCCGATGAGGGAGGATTATTTCCCACTCTCTACCTTGAGAAGCGACTACTACATCTTGTGATAGTCTCTGTGCAACTATTTACGACATCCACTCGATTTATTCTCTCCACCCGCATATTCCGCTTGTTTCATTGGAACCGTTTGGAGAATATCTGGCGATGCAATCCCAGACAACCATTTTCTTTCCATTGTTTTCAGGTCTGGTCAGCGAGTAGTCAGTCACGTTCTGCCACCTGAAAATAAGATGAAAACTTTAACTACCACTTGAGATAAAGACTTAACTTCTTTCATGGCTCCCTTCCAAGCCCCCCAAATTAAAAAAAAAAATATTTTTTTTTTTAAAGGAAAAAATTGCTCCGTTTTCTAAGCTTGTCAAAGCTTAAGTGAGCGGTCCGCTAACCTTGCGATGACGTTGCACACAATTAAACACCGAAGAATAAGAAGCCAAGAGGGCTTTAAATGCCTAATGGCCGGAAGTGTTTGACTCTATGCATTGACACGCCGTTTAACGCAACGTTTTGTGCGTGGCGCACCTTTTCACGAGGAAGAATGAAGGCATGACGCTAACATGGATTTGAGTAGACTTGAAAGATGGCAATTTAGCAGGCTAGAAGGCATCCAACCAAGCCTGCATGCCTCTCGAACGTCATTAAAAGAGCTTTTCGGAGCAAGATCAGAAATTTCCGGTGAGGGTTTTTTTCTGCCGGGATGATTTATCCTCGGAACTAGCCACCTTGTTTGTGCGAGGCGAGATGAGCTCATGATTCTCTCGGTGGAAATCAATTTCACACTGTATGGCAGCGGCATCCCCTTGGAAGGGGAAGTCATTTTTGGGGGGAATGACTTGTTTCACTCGAGCAATTCCTGTGTAGCTCACCTGCACGGCTCGGCTTATCCTGTTTGCCCGGGGAACGTCTTTAACGGGCCGGCTAAGCAGTCGCGTTTAAGGCTTAAGCGGAGTGGGTCTCGAGGGAGCACCAGCTGCGAAGATGGCGAGCTCGCTCGCGTTCGATAGCGGTGACAGATGTGCAAGCGGCGAGGATCCATCAGTGTAAGCAGAGTAGAAATAATGCACGGAAAAAAACAATGGTGGCTGTTTATTCTTTTGGGACCTATCTGTAGCACTGACTGACTCGTTGTTTTGACACATTCTTGGGTTTGGCAGTCACTGTGCCGCCGTGTCTGTCACCTGCGCTGTGATGGTGACAAGTGCAACGACTGCTAAATCTGCACTCGTTCCTCACTTGTGCTTCCCAAACAAAGACATTCAGAGATCATTGACACATAGCATACCGATTCACATCCCTGAATTTAGACACCAAAGCCTGGAAATGACTGGAAACATCCAGTAGGTTTCCTTGGATGGATTCCTCAAACTCTAAGACAAAATAAAGGTGTAAAAAAAAAAAAAAGTAAAAAGGGGGGGAGCTGTAGCTTAGTTTGGAAGGACTTTAGGACCTTGGTTACAGAAAGAGCACAAAAATATACAGAGAGATGCAAATAGTTGAGGATAGGTTCCACAGAAAAAAAACATGAATGGGTAAATGTGTGAATAGCAAACAGTGAAAATGTGGTGGTTCACTGTAGTCAATAATGACATGGGATTGGATTTCCATTCCAAGATGTACCAAAGAACGATTGCAAACATCCAGGATTCCTTTAAAGACCCCAGAAAGTGAATTCAGATATTTGTTTCTGTATACACATTATATGTTTGAAGATAATTGTTGAAAATGTGCAAAAATTGAGAACTATGTAGTACCTAATTTTGGAGCTATAGCGTAAAACTGTTTTTCACCATTTCCTTTTTTCTGATTTTTTTTTTTTTTTTTAGGCATGACGAAAACAGTGCCCAGTGACGCACTTTGGAGTCTGGCATGAGTCCTTCCTCCCCCACTATGTAAGAACATGCATTTGTTCGCATCAAGGGAGCGAACAGAAGTGGTAAAATGGAGAAGGTCGGTGAGAGAAGGACAACCAAGATAATGAATTGCCATAAATGTGTGTAAAGATCCCCCCCAAAAATGATAATTGGTTACACAGAAAGAAAGAAAAAAAACACAAATAGGTGAATTTGTGAATAGCGAACCGCGAATAGGCGGGGGTTGGCTGTACTCAAGGATGACATGACCTTACATAACATCTTTTGGGCTGACACTTCAAACAACAGCAGTAGAGGAAAAGACTGAAAGGCACTTCCCCTGTTTTCTCAATTGCTCTCACTTGGTCAAATGACGTGGAAGGGTTTGTTTACTCGTGGTGCCATCGGAGCTATTGCTGCTCTAGATGAGAGTTTATGGTTACCGACTGCACTACAGTGAGCTTCACTAAGGTGCTCCCTTTGGATTTCGACTTTTTAGTCTTTTGAAATCATTTTCAACACTCGTTTACTTGCGCACCTCGCGAGACGAGAGCTAACGGAAACTCTTTTAAACACTGTTCCTGTCGAGATGTTCGCCAATTTACTTGACTTATTGCTATTTTTACCGTGCAAAAAAACAAAAGAAATTATATGCAGCGGCGCCTCCGCTGTGCCATTGCAGAAACGAATATAAGACGATACGAGCGAAAGAAAGCAATTTAACGATGAAGTCACCCCGAGAGAACCTTCAGTCTGTCAAGGCCTGGGCCATCTTCTTGAAGGATTCTGATGGTCTCGCCAGCAAGAACAAGGTTGCGAGCGATACAATCTCAAATACACGGGCTATTTACACAAGATTGTGCGGGATTAAGCCCACAGCGTCGCTCCTCTTAGCCTTTTTGTCGTGTGTTTGTTCACGACGTTCCTGATGATAATCCAAGTTTCCTGCCAGGAGTTGCCATAGTTCCCAAATAGCAATGCTAATTAATGAGCGGCAGCATAGACTTAGAAGTTGCCGTCTTTGGATAAACACTGAATAGCGAGCCATCTGCAGGCTCTGGATGCATCCTGCGCCGACAATAGCGGCGGGCTTCACAAATGCAAATGAAGAGAGGCTCCCAAACAAACTTAATCAACAACTAATAACGCAGCTGTTTCAAAGAGCAAGCGTGCCAGCCGCAAATCGTCTTTCCGCAGCTTTTATTGGAGCAAATTAATGATTTAGCCTGGCGTTCACTGGCGAAAAGCCGCTCATTGTGACCAATCAAACACCGTGCTGATGGATGCGGGAATTAAAGTGCACAGAGGAATGGATGCGATATGCGCAGGAAGCATTTCCGCGTTGCATCTTGGCACGCCGTCTGCTTTGTAATTCCGTTTGATTTATGGCTCGACCGACGCGCTGCTTCCCAGCTATGATATTGGAAGCTCGGAGCTAATGAAAGAGCTGTAAATCATTATTTTCTCAAAGAGGAGCGACGCTACTCCCTTAAAGATCAAATTCCAATCGGAAGTTGTCGTCTGTGGCTTTTTAATCAGTCAGTGTGAGCGAGGACGGCACTTTAGCAGCCGTGTAGTCACACTTTAATGGCTGTGACGCAACAAATCGATCGGCCAGCAGCGCAACACATCCCTGTGAATTACAGCAAAGATCGTCAATATGCCAAAAAGGAAATAATTCCGCTGTGCGTCATTAAATAAAACACTTCCTGTTTGAAGGGGGCGCGACCACTTGAAAACCCAGTCGAAGTGATGGGGAGACAAACCCACCGAGATGACCATCTACCGCTAGCCCACCGAGCGCCGCACTGATGGATCACCAAGTTTGCAAATGACAACCGTCCCGTTGGTCCCGATCCGTCAGAGAGTCACCGTTGGTCAGGGAGAAACAAAACACAGGCTCTTAATTGCTTTTCAAATTGCTTCTTTTGAGCGCGAGCCCACCCAATTAGCTTCAGGAATATGTTTGTTAGCTAACCGTCTGGACTTCTGAGGGTAAACAACACAAATTCACACCTGCACCACAGACTTTATACTTCAAACGGGACGAGTTCATTGCTTTGGCGTTGTCTAATGATGAAATCCTTAAACCTGGCGGGAACATTGCGTCTTTCCACCGCATCATGGGGAATGATTGCCAGTTAATCACAAGGCCCAAGCGAAAATAGGAATCCTAGGCGATATGTCAGAGATTTTGGGGTTTATTTCCTTCCGTCTTGTGAGCAATCCCACCTGTGGGTCTTCCCTTCTAAGCAAGCTTCCAAGTCTTAAATTCCTTCAAAACGAACCTACAGCTGCCTCAAAATCAGTGAAGAATCCAGTAGTTTTTCATTCGTCTTTTTTCTAAAATGTTGGGGAATTGATTTAAGAAAAACCTCTGGATGTTTCTAATCATCCTTCGCACTATGAAATTACAAGTCAACTGTTCGAGAGGTTAATGGAAAGGGAAGAGAATTGGATTCTCTGGTGGTCAATGAAGTGAATGAGTGGCATGAGTGGGAATGAGCAATTGTTTTGCTCATTGTTGTTCTTGTGTTTATCACAGAGGTGTCGGTACTGTTAATGCATCTGATTGGTAGAAACGTTTTGGTTTACATTCTTGCCATCAATAAGAGACGCAAGCAACCATTCACACTCACAATAGCGTCTATGGACATTTTTGAGTCTTCAATTAACCTAAGAAGCATGTTTTTGGAATGGGACCCCCAACCTCAGAACTGTGAGCCAGACTTGCTAACCACTTTCTCCTGGCATCTTATTTCGCCTCGGACTGGGTCACCGAGTCGCCTTCTGGTTCCGACCCAGGAACACTCCATCCGGTCATGTCCACGCTTTAACTAAAAGCAACAAATAACTAACAACCAACAAATTCCTTGTGTGTTTTGGACATACTTGGCAAATAAAGATGATTCTGATTCTGATCTGACCTCCATGCCATTTTAATTCCATTACGTCCGCTTGTCGCGCGGGCTCATCCTGTAAGAGACAGATGGCTGGATGAGGCCATAGAGACGCGGAGGACGCAACAGGGCCACGTCTCACATACATTCCTTTGAAGTCGAAGGAAAAGGGACACTAGCGTGCTCTCTGCCCTGCGGTGTGGCTCGCTTAATAGCCACTTGATCACATGCGATGTCCTTTTCGGAGAAATAATCACTTCTCCAGGCATTCGGCAAAAACAGAGTTCCACAGTAGGGACAGACGGAGCCCGGGGATACGCTTTCGCACATCAAGGTCGAGAGTTCAAAGCCGACCAGCTCGCCGAGCAACGCGGTCGGCGGGGCTAAGGCGGGCGGCGGTCAGAATGCCCTTGAGCCAGACATCTGACGGTCGTCACTTCCCGAGTGACGATAACCTTATCCGGAGAAAGTGAAGCTTCTGTGCTCAGCAAAACCTTCACCCGACTTAATTAATGCTTGAAAACTAGCAACCTTGGGTGGAGGATAGGCAGCCTGCTGTTACTGGAGGTGAAAGACTCTGAAAACTGAAAATAAGTCCTCCAGGATTTCACTGGCTTTTTATGTGATTGTTGCCGCCTAAAATGTTCGATTTCGTGGCAGCATTTTACAAAACTTGCAATAACTGTTGCAATTTTTTTAAAGAGCTTTAATTACGATAAAATACTGGCATTTAACTATTCTTTCCTTTGCCTCAGTCAGTGACGTCTCTCACACAACCCTCATGCACCCCATCTCTGATTACATTACACATTCAACTTGATATATTAAAGACAGACCTTTTTGACAATAACACACAGACAGAAATTAATAACAGCAAAGTGTTGGTAAGGTGCAGGTGGGGAAGTATATCTCAGACACGGAATAATGATTTAGCAAATCAATATTCAAGACGGAAGGAATGGTGAATTTGAATATACAACTCCATTCATTTTTGGTATTTTGACCATGTTTGCAAAGCAAATAAAATGCTCTAAATGACAAGTGTATTTGGAATTTGGGAGGTATGTTGTCATTAGTTTTTGGAACAAAGCGTTCAGATAAAATGTTCATTTTAGTCAAACATATACAGTACCTATTAATATCAAAATCAGACAAAAAGATCATACTGCAGTGGTCTCTTAATTATCAGAAACAGGATCAACTTTATTTGCCAAAATGCCATATGTAAAAAACACAAGGAATTTGTCTCCGACAGCCATTTGACAGAGAATTCTTTTGAGACATAAAACACAGTTGTCACGGCAACAAGTGAGCATGGACTTGATTCTATGATTCTGTACCGGGTTGTCATTTTGGAGTAAATTTGAATCTTTGGCAGAAAGAAACTCAAGGATACAAGAAAATAAATGGATTGTTGGTCTCACCATGGATCAGGCTAATCGCTGGAAATCCTAAAAATGCAAGAAACCAGGCCTAAGTCTAGCAAGTGGACCAGACCAAGTATTTGGTCACACTGAGATCTGTAAATGTCTCTGGACTTGATGATGATTGAAGATTCTGCGATCTTGTGCTCATTGTTTTGTAGTAAGGTTGAGTTTTTGTCAGAATCAAACACGCAACACAAAATTACTCTCACTACTTATGAGGATTCCAGTCCAATTTATCAACCAGTCCAATCCATGATGGGCCAACTTAATTGTGGGTCACACTGTAGATCAGGCTAATCTCTGGAAATCCGGCGTAAAATCGCACCAAAAAGACATTTAACAAACGGACCAAGTATTTGGACAGAGTTCTTACCGTAATTTCTCATGTATAATGCGCACCCATGTATAATATGCACCCCCACAGTTGAAATTCTGGAAAATCCTTCTACCCATGTATATATAATGCATATACATATTTTTACAATGCATGATTTAGATTCTTCCCATATGACCAAAACCTGAAGTATTATCTGTATTTTGTTAGTTTTTTCAAAGAATGATTCTGAAGTTAAGCACTTTATTTGAACACGTAATACTTTTATTTACTTGGTCTTATTTTGAAATTCACAGCCCTACTTTTATTTAGTAAATGAGTAAACACACAGTTGTGCTCATATGTTTAATTACCCACGCAGAATTTGTAAGATGGGTACAATCCTTTAAAGAAAACATGAAGGGCCAGGCGAAAGAGATTTAATTTTACTTTAATGGGATTAAATTTAAACTGTCAAGCATTTCATAAAAACATTATCATCAAGCAAAACAAACAAATTAATGATGGTTGTTGTTCATCAGTCGTATTTGAAAAAAAAAAAATTCACAAATTCTCTCAGGGTATGTAAACTTATGAGCACAACTGTACATGTATGCAGTCATACATACCCCTATCATATTGAAATGAAAGTGTAGGCTACACCTTTTTCCTTCGCCTCTGGTGGCGGTGAAAGTGTACAGCTTTTTCTAACCACTAGATGGTGGCATACATTTATAAAAAGTTTTTTTTCATTTTCCCCCATACCTATGTATAATGTACACCATTGACTTAACATTTTTTTTTGGGGGGGGGGGGGGGGGGGAAATGTGCATTATACACGAGAAATTACGGTACTCAATTAATTGATCAAGCAGAGATTGGACTACACCTGAATCTTAATTGTTCATCTTAACAAAACATTTGGACATATGTATGCTTCGAAGTTTGCGGGAGGGATTTCGGAAAACTAATTTTTCAAAAAGTAAGGTCCTTAAAGACAAGCTTGGATTAGTTTTGTTTGGTAGAAGCTTGTCAAACGACGGAGATGACGGTCCAACATCAATCACTGACATCACAAATTCCTTCAGTTACAAAAAGGCAACGATCTCTTTTCCGGCAACGAATCCCCAAACTGAAGAAGCTGAGCCGTCAAGCTGGAGCAACACAACAAAATCTGATCTATATAAAATGTAACTTGTGGTAAACGGGAATGAAAATCAGTCCTTTTTCCTCCCATGCATATTAAATCAGCAAAAACACATATTGATGTGACGCCCAGATGAGTTGCCCCGTGGCGGCGTCTTGAGGAAGCACTCGAATAGAAAATTGATGTGAAGCTTGCGTCTTAATTGGGGTCTTGCCCAGGGAAGCTTATATAATGGCATCGGCTGCGGTAGAATGTTTGTTGTTTTATGCCTGAAATATTTAAAAGGAAATCACACGGCCGTGAGCGACTTTTTATAAAGAATAACAATGCTCAATCAAAACCTTGTCTAATACATCCTGCAGATTGAGAGCTCTTTTAAATGAAACGATTATGTCGTAAAGACATTTTAGGGCACTGGCTGTGGCTGTTGAATAACAGCAAAACAAATTAAAGTAAATTTGGTCACACTGGAGTTGAGTTATTAATTTTGTTTACGGCAGGTCATCAAACTTTGCCGTCCTGCTCAGTTCATACGTAATGACAAAAAGTCAAAAGTTTTGCGTCGTCCATCTGTCTAGTATCGATCCGTTTTCTGTACCGCTTTATCCTCACGCGTGTCGCGGGCATGCTGGAGCCTATCCCAGCTATCTTCGGGCGAGAGGCGGGGTACACCCTGAATTGGTCGCCAGCCAATCGCAGGGCACGTAGAAACAAACAACCATTCACACTCACATTCACACCTAAGGGCAATTTAGAGTCTTCAATGAACCTACCATGCAAGTTTTTGACATGTGGGAGGAAACCGGAGTGCCCGGAGAAAACCCACGCAGCCACGGGGAGAACATGAAAACTCCACATAGGGAAGGCCGGGATTTGAACCCCGGTCCTCAGAACTGTGCGGAAGATGCGCTAACCAGTCGTCCACCGTGCCGCCTCTGTCTAGTATACTTGGTTCAAATTTGATAGCAAACCGACAAAATGTCAATGACAAATTCAAAGTACCCCTTGGAAAAGGCCAAAATGAGCCAAAAATGACTGCTTCAAAGCAAAATGGCAGACTTCTTTTTGGGCAAGGCTTCTTGAGACTTTTTTGTGGGTCTACTTATGATAGACATGCCTATCAAATTTCAAGTTGCTCAATGAAACTGGTTTCTGGGGCTGGGACAAGTTTGTCATTTAAGGCCTGGTGGCACGGCCCGAAAGGGTAACGTGGGTCCCCTTTCCCATGGGCTCACCACCTGTGGGAGGGGCCACAGTGGTCGGGTGCAATGTGAGCTGGGGGTTGGCCGGAGGCAGGGACCTTGGCGATCCGATCCCCGGCTACAGAAGCTGGCTCTTGGGACGTGGAATGTCACCTCTCTGGCAGGGAAGGAGCCCAAGCTGGTGTGTGAGGTTGAGAAGTTCAGACTAGATATAGTCGGGCTCCCCTCCACACACGGCTTGGGCTCTGGTACCAGTCCTCTCGAGAGGGGTTGGACTCTTTTCCACTCTGGAGTTGCCCACGGTGAGAGGCGCCGAGCAGGTGTGGGTATACTTATTGCCCCCCAGCTTGGCGCCTGTACATTTGGGTTCACCCCGGTGGACGAGAGGATACCCTCCCTCCGCCTTCGGGTGGGGGGACGGGTCCTGACTGTTATTTGTGCCTATGCACCAAACAGCAGTTCAGAGTAACCACCCTTCTTGGAGTACTTAGAGGGGGTGCTGGAGAGAGCTCTTGCTGGGGACTCCATCGTTCTACTGGGGGGATTCAACGCTCACGTGGGCAATGACAGTGAGACCTGGAAGGGCGTGATTGGGAGGAACGGCCCCCCCGATCAGAACCCGAGTGGTGTTCTGTTATTGGACTTCTGTGATCACCACGGATTGTCCATAACAAACACCATGTTCAAGCAAAAGGGTGGCCACACGTGCACTTGGCACCAGGACACCCTAGGTACCGTGCCACTATTGCAGAGGCGGCCGACCGGAGCTGTGGCCGTAAGGTTCTGTCTGCCTGTCATGGCGGCAATGCCCGAACCCGTTGGTGGACACCAAGATGAAGAAGGAGTCCTATCGGGGCTTTTTGGCCTGCGGGACTCCTGAGGCAGCTGATGGTACCGGCTGGTCAAGCGGAATGCAGCTTTGGTGGTCGCTGAGGCAAAAACACGGCCGTCGGTGAGGCCATGGAGAACAATTTACGAACGGCTTCGAGGAAATTCTGGTCCACCATCCGCCGTCTCAGGAGGGGGAAGCAGTGCACCATCACCACTGTGTATAGTGGGGATGGGGCGCTGCTGACCTCAACTCGGGACGTTGTGAGGCGGTGGGGAGAATACGTTGAAGACCTCCTCAATTCCACCGACACGCAGGAAGCAGAGTGTGGGTTCTCTGAGGCGGGCTCTCCTATCTCTGGGTTTGAGGTCACCGAGGTAGTTAAAAATCTTCTCAGTGGCAAGGCCCCGGGGGGTGGATGAGATTCGCCCATAGTTCCTCAAGGCTCTGGATGTTGTATGGCTGTCCTGGTTAACACGCCTCTGCAACATCGCGTGGACATCGGGGACAGTGCCTCTGGATTGGCAGACTGGGGTGGTGGTCCCCCTTTTTAAGAAGGGAGACCGGAGGGTGTGTTCCAACTACAGGGGGATCACACTGCTCAGCCTCCCTGGTAAGGTCTATTAAGGGGTGCTGGAGAGGAGGGTCTGTCGGGAAGTCGAATCTCAGATTCAGGAGAAGCAGTGTGGTTTTCGTTCTGGTCGTGGAACAGTGGATCAGCTATACACACTCAGCAGGGTCATCGAGGGTGCATGGGAGTTTGCCCAACCAGTCTACATGTTTTGTGGACTTGGAGAAGGTGTTCGACCGTGTCCCTCATGGAGTCCTGTGGGGTGTGCTTCGGGAGTATGGGGTACCGAACCTCTTGATACGGGCTGTTCGGTCCCTGTACGACCGGAGTCAGAGTTTGGTCCGCAATGCCGGCAGTAAGTCGGACTTGTTTCCGGTGAGGGTTGGACTCCACCATGGCTGCCCTTTGTCACCGATTCTGTTCATAACTTTTATAGAGAGAATTTCTAGGCGCAGCCAAGGCGTAGAGGGTGACCGGTTTGGTGGCCTCAGTATTGCATTTTTGTTTTTTGCAGATGATGTGGTTCTGTTGGCTTCATCAAGCCGTGACCTCCAACACTCACTGGAGCAGTTCGCAGCTGAGTGTGAAGCGGCTGGGATGAGAATCTGCACCTCCAAATCTGAGTCGGAAAAGGGTGGCGTGCCCTCTCCAGGTCGGGGATGGGATCCTGCCCCAAGTGGAGGAGTTCAAATATCTTGGGGTCTTGTTCACGAGTGAGGGAAGAATGGAACCAGAGATCGACAGGCGGATCGGTGCAGCGTCTGCAGTGATGCTGACGTTGTATCGGTCCGTTGTGGTGAAGAAGGAACTAAGCCAAAAGGCGAAGCTCTCGATTTACCAGTCGATCTACGTTCCTAGACTCACCTATGGTCACGAGCTGTGGGTCGTGACCGAAAGAACGAGATCTCGGATACAAGCGGCCGAAATGAGTTTCCTCTGCAGGGTGTCCGGGCTCTCCCTGGGAGATCGGGTGAGAAGCTCGGTCTTCCGGGAGGGGCTCAGAGTAGAGCCGCTGCTCCTCCGCATTGAGAGGAACCAGATGAGGTGGCTTGGGCATCTGTTTAGGATGCCTCCCAGACGCCTCCCTGCTGAGGTGTTCCGGGCACGTCCCACCGGGAGGAGACCACGGGGACGCCCCAGGACACGCTGGAGAGACTATGTCTCACGGCTTGCCTAGGAACGCCTCGGGATCCTTTCGGAAGAGCTGGAGGAAGTGGCTGTGGAGAGGGAAGTCTGGGCTTCCCTGCTGAAGCTACTGCCCCCGCAACCGGACCTCGGATAACCGGAAGACAATGGATGGATGGATAGATGGAAATTGCCAAAACGACCTAAAATGGCAACTTCAAGCCAAAATCTCAGATTTTCTGTGTCTTTTCAGACATAGGTTCTTAAGGCTTTTTTATGGGTCTACTCATGATAGACATGCCTACCAAATTTCATATTGGGAAGTGGAACTGGATTCTGGGACTGAATTTTTAAAGAATTCAAGGCGGTGCTACCAAGCCAATATTTGTGGGTTTCGCTCAGTACATGTATTTAACACAGACTCCCTCAGGATTAAATCACAGGAAAAAAAGTTTGTTTGCCCTCAAAAATGTCAATTTATTTGGCCCCAAGAGACCCTTGGTACCGCATGCTCAGGCCCTGACAGTAAATCGCGGACATGAGATCTTGCGCCGGTCACTATGTGTTTCATCAGCGCTTCCCAGAAGTGCCGTGACGTCGTCCAACAGCAGGATGCTCCTTTCCAGACACCTGGGGACTGATTGTGCCAAATTTGACACATTGGCCTTTGCTAGCACAAGTTCACATGACCGCAGTAATAATAGTAACGGCGATCGTTGCAGCCTGCTGTCTGTTGTCGTCTCGCTGTGTCTGATTGCTGCAATTTCCCCCTATTGTGTGCTGCTGTCGGCAACATTTCTCTTATGATCTTACGTCGCAGGGTGGCTTTCCACTGGAGTTTCACACACAAAGAATATGCCGTGTTATTATCGAGTTGTTCATGATGCCATGTAGACGCCTCACAAATTTTTTTAATATTGGTGAACATTTAATTTATTTCAGTAGCTCAATTGAAAAAGTGAACCTCATACATTTTGGTGCGTTGACTTACGTGGTTAGTTTGTTCCGTGACCATGTTCGTATAACTCATCAATTAAGAAATTTTAAAATTACATGAAAAATTAGGTAGGAAATGGCTTGGAGGCCTATGTTCCCATGTGTTGTTTACCCCTTACAAACTGACCCCAATAACCATACCCTAAATGTCAATTTCTTTCACCCTGAAATTTGATGATGGTGGCTAAAGTGACCTTGAAACTGTTGGGGGGAGTGGTAAGAGTGTTCAAGAGGGAGCTTGAAACAGTCCTGAGAACATTTGCACCGGGACCGGCAGGAAAATGCTCCTGTCGGCACATAATACAGTACTGTCATATGTTTGCATAGAAAATGAACTTGGAACCCCAGTCAAATTAACCTAAAACTAACAAGTAAATCCTTTAAAAGTAACACTGTGGTAACAGTTATCGTAAATGAAGGACAACTGGGTCTTAATTGAAAGTCTCCATTTAGTCGCCTCAAAGGAAGTTTGCAAGTGTTTTATACAGAAGCCACGTGCAGAGCCTGCAAGGACACTTTGTTAGCCGCTGATAAAGAAGAAGAAAAAAGTTTCAAGGACTGAAACTGGGCGACGAGGCGTCAAGAGTTTGAAAGTAAACAAGTTTTTTTAGCACCAGTAAGAAAGAGGCCACTGAACTTGTTTTTTCCCCCTCCAAGTCTGAATGAGTGAAAAGGTGAAAAACTTCATCTTCACATGCGTCTGGAAAACAAGCAGTGGCGTGGCCCATTAATAACAGGCGAGGGAACTCATTACATCTCAGCGCCGCGCTGAATAATTGAACGCAACACAAACAAATATGAAATCAACGCTAGCTTTAACGAGAACAACGCTGACGTTAGCGCACCTACAAACCGTCTTCATTCAAGTAAATGAGTAGAAATACTTTCTTACTGTACTGAAGTAGATTTTCATTTTGTAACTGACTTGAGTATTTCTTTTTCTGATGAATTTTTACATTTACGACCCTACATTTGAAAACAGATATCTGTACTGTCTACTTCTTATTTTTTCAACATAGGCTAGTCACCTTTTTCTAACCTCCACGGATGACGACATGACGTAAAACATATGTGAATAGAGAAGGTCAACTGTACTTAAAATTTTGATCCAATAATTGCTTGACTTTATAAAAGAGGGAAACTATTTTCCGTGCTGAGAAGTTGTTGTTTTTTTCCAGTGTGCCAAATTATTAAAATAGGTATTGTACATAAAGTTCTGTGAACCCCTGCTATTCACACGGGATAAGGAGTGACCTGTTGCAAAAAGCAAAAAATCTGCAATTAATTGAAGCCCGCCAACAGGTTTCGAGATCCCTCCCTCAAAATGGCAGCAAAGCACTATTTGTCTAAATGAAGCTTCCCAACTCACTTCAACAAAGTTTCTTGGCACCCATATGCCACAGAATGGCAGTAAAGCACTATTTTTGTCTAAATGAAGCTCCTCAACTCATTTCACCACAGTTCCTTTGTACCACGATGCCACAAGATGGCAGCAAAACAATATTTTTCATAGGTGAAGTTTTCAGTAAATAAAGGAGAAACAGTTGTTAAAAAAAAAACCGAGAATTTGTGAATGTCGAACTCCGAAAATGTGGTCGTAAAAATGTTATTTTTACTTAAGTACATTTCAGAGCACTGTTCTACCAGATACTTTTTTTTTTTTTTTTTTTTTTTTTAACAGAAGTATCAGTTTTTCTACTTAAGCAGAGTGGGAATACTATTGCCACCTCTCTTGAGCGGTCACCTTTTGCGCTCCGTTGCTAGATTTAACGAATCAGGTGGCACGCAGGAGGCCTTCACGCTCGGTCGGGTCCTTCAGGGTCGCGTTATCGATTATAAGACGAAAGTCGGGAGGCTTTATGCGGTGCCGACCAAAAGCTATTTTTCACCTTCGACGCAAGCGGCGCTCGGGCAGCCTTCCGCACCAAGGCTGCCCGAGCGCCGCTTAATGTTTAATGTACGCATCTCGGCCCTGAATGTAAACAAGCAAGTTTCACGCAGGCGGCTGCACGACACAAATGAAAATTGCGCTCCAGCTCGGCCGTACAGTTAAACAAATAGTGTACGAGGTATTCGCTGGGACGTAAAACGTGAAAGCTTGAGCATTGCCGTAGTTTACGGCTCGTTTAATGCTAAACATCAACGATTGTCTGCATCTAGAAATGAGAAATCTCACAATTTAGAATGAAGGTATTGTTCGTGTTTTCCATGCAAACCAGCAATAACGCATGTATCGCCACACTCTTATTTGTTAATCAAAGAAAAGAAGAAACGATTTGTGTTGGTTTTTTTGGGTGGGCGTCAAAACAAAAACTTTAGAAGTAAAATTGGAGATACATGCGTGTTGTTGGACAAGAACAAAAGCAGATTGCTGTCAAGAAATTAAAGTTGAAAAAAGAAATTACATTTGGATAAAATAATGAAATTCCGAAATACATTAATACATTACAAATGAATAAAACATTACTGATCAAAAACCATCAATAAATCAATATGTAAATGAATGATTTAATCATTAAAATACATAACACATTAAAAAAAATCATATGATCCAATTACAAATTGATCAAATATTACTACAATAAAACATTTGCAAGATTTGACAAAATCTAAAAATATCAAATGAATCATTAATACACTAACAATAAAAAGTGAAAATAATGTAAAACCATGTAAAATAAAAATACTAAATTGTTGATATATTTGAGACTTCATGCTGAAGTTGGCAATGGAAGAAAGCAACATTGTAACATCAACGCCAACCGTCGCCGAGGGCGACAACTTTTGAAAGAGCATCAATGGGATCGGTGATAGGGGGAAGAGGAATATTTGCGCTCAAGTGTCTGCACTGCACCTCACATCAAAATTCAGTCCATTCCTATTTTCGCATTATTATTTGTGCCCAAAGTGCTGCTGGTTCAAGCAAATAAAATTGCCTTAAAAGAGAACTCGCAGCACAGATGAAAGAATGGGGGCATGTCGCAAGTGTACAACACTGCGTACCGCTCCATGCTGCCTGACAGGGTTGATTACATACGTTATTTTTATTTATTTTTATTTTTTTTACATTAATAGGCGCTAAAATAAAAATTAAAAAAAAGAGTCGAGGAGTAGGATGATGAGACGATACGGACGTAACACAAGAATATTAGTAATATGAGAAACAAAAAAGTATAATAACGTATTAATGTGAGAATAAAGTCAAATTCACACTCTTGCAATAATAGAGGCAATATGACAAGAAACTATTTTTTGAAAAAAGTAGTAATGTTAGAGAGAAAAAAGTCAGAATGTTACGAAAATAAAGTTGGAATCACAGATTAAAAGTCACTACTACAATAATAAAAGGGTACTGTTACGTGGAAAGAAGCCCTATTTATCAATATTAACTCATATTTTGTCCACCATTTTTGTGGAAATGTAACAAATCAGTTTCCAAATCAGCGCCTCAAGTGTCTGGAGGGGGAAGTGCATCCCTCAACGAATAATCTCCTCCAACAGTGTGGCCTTTTTAGCTTTTTTTTTTGTTTTTTTTTGTCCCTGCCTTTTGCTTTCGCCGTACTGCATTTCCACATGATTTACGGCTTGTACGTTCCATCCCCTCTGCCGCATTACAGTGCGTCTCAATGCTCTCTCCATAAAATATATACACACACCTTGTAAAGGGAGGCGCCAGTCCATTCCTGCCGACAGCGAGATTTTGCGGGTGATTTCACAACACGGCTGCAGCACTGACATCTTTTTTTTTCCCTCCCCGAGCGCAGGCAATTACCTCAGTCGCCTGTTCCATACTTTGCTGTCACCGCGATAGGAAGCCATCTGATAACACGCTTTCTTTAAGAGAAAAAAAAAAAAAAAAAGCACAGCTGACATTTAGACCCAGATGGCCGGTAAAGCGCTGCAGCCGCGTTCCGTTCGCCGCTGTTCAAGCCATATTTCCAGCATTTTTAAGGAGATGTTGCATGAAAAAAGAAATGCCTGTTAGCGGTGCGGCGTTGTGAAAAAGTTAAATACTTGATCCTAAAAGAGACACCAAGTCGGTAGTGTCACTTGCACGCCTGCTGAAAGCAACGCAAAACCATAGTAAAAATGCTGGCTAAAAGCATTTTCGCTCCTTTTGATTTGTTTACAGTTAATTCGGCTAATTTGTGTTCAACGCAATATAGTCACGATCAGAATAGTATGAATATCAAGAGAATAAATTCATGTCTTTATTGAATGAATTGATTCAGTGTGCTCTGCAGCACAAAGACTAAATCAGCAAAGTGTCAACAGCATGCATCTAGCATGTACACAATCATGAAGCCATGTTCTATAAACAGCTGTATTCACAAGTTAAATTATTCATTCAATTCAAACAAAACACATTCACATGAAGCTCATTAACAGTATTGGCTGGCCTACTAGCCTAAATAACACAAACTTATATGGCATCACACAACAAATGTGCACATTAGCACTTGACACAAACAGTAATAAGTCCTCAAACTCCCCGTTTGTCATTTACGCACACTCATAAATGCTGGGATATATATTACAAGTTGTAAAAGCAAAGCAGAGTACACAGGCTATTAGTAGCTGTGTCGCAGAAGCAAAACAAACTTTCACTTTGACTGTTCCCTTACACACGAGGTGCATTGAAGAACCGCCAACAAAACAGGACATCTTAAACGCAAAGAGGGGGGGAAAAAATAAAAACATCACAGAATTCAACTAGGTGAGATTTTCAGCAAATAAAGAAGGAAAGGTTCCCAAAAGAAATCTGCAAATAGGCAAATGCCAAACTGCAAATATGCAGGGGTTTACTGTAATTATGTTACAATAATAGTGATATTGCAAAAATAAAGTGGTAATGTTACGTGAATATCAACATATCTGTTGTCAAATGTAGGCCGTAAAAGTATAACAGTCATCAGAAAAATACAGTAAATATTCATCAAGATACCTGAAAAATCTATTGAAGTACAGTAACAAAGTATTTGAACTTTGTTACTTTCTACCACTGCAGTTTGGTTTCCTTCACTTTTATTGAATCAACAGCTGCCATTTGACTCCAAAAATGTCTCTCTCTTTTTTTTTTTTTTTTTTCCCCTGTAACTGGCGACGCCGGAACAAGGACACGCTAATTTATGTTGGACCAAACTGAGTCACGTTCCGACGCAATAATTACTTGTGTACGCCTCTCCTCGCTAATGTATGCTGCCGATGTGGCCTGCGGACGTTTAGTCGGAATGGCCTAAATGCTCAAAACTGTTGGAAATTCATCAACAGCGTTTGGAAGTCACGCTTCTCGTGCTTCTCAAGCGGGTCTTCTTGGATTGACAAACCGTTGTCGTCGACCAAGGATAGAATATACGCAATATATAAAACAACTAACGAAAATAAAGTCATAGTATACCACGCTATGGGCCAGACAAAATATCATTATGGGGGATGAATGGTGTCATTTTTTTATTACATTACAGTATCGTAACACCAGTCAAATATCGATATTGTGTGACTGATGAGTGTGAAAACAAAAAAAGACATTTCTGCTATTAAATCACTTCAAGACATCACGTCTTCACTCACGCAGATATCGTCATGTATCGTACATTCTTCGCATAAACGTCTTATCGCGGTGATATTGGTAACAATAGCAAAATATCGCAATGACTTACTCTGTGATTGGGCCTCAAAATGCAGCTGCATTCCGGAAGATCTATGGAAAGGACAGGAACTTTTTTTAATTCCCACGTCACTTTGCAGTTTGAGGAATTTAATTAATCTGACATTATTTTCCCCCCAGCAGCGCGTGGGGAACCGGCGGGGAACGACTGTGGACAGCCTCAACGACATTCACTATCACGCTGCGGAGGCGGCGGGTTCACTCCGAGTGTTAAGTCGTCACACTTTATGATGGCTGTGAAATGTTACTTTTGCTTGCACATCCCCCAAATCATCATCTTCTTTTTCTTCTGCTTCTTCTTCTCATTCTGTTTACGATCACACACTTTGCTCGGCTTCAGCAGTCATTAATAATCCTTTCCATTGCTCCAAAATAATCACTGTGGGTAATGCTGTAACTGTGTAAAACGTTGCATATCAATTATGCCGCTGTTATGCTTTGCAAGCTAGCGATATAAAATAATCCTTTATTAGAGTCACTATTGGGAAATTAACAACAATAACAAGTTATCAGGATGGTAAATGTAAATTACTCTTGTCAGGTATGAAATACCACACAGAGATGGATGGATGGATGGATGGATGGATGGATGGATAACATGCATAATTTTTCAATTTAAAAGCGAGAAATTAACAACTAAGATAATGGAAATGTAAAAATGTCCTGTCACTTGAACAAAGAGTGCAAATTGAGAGGTACTGTACAACCATGGATAATAATTTAAGTTTGTAGGTTTAATATTGATTGTACATATACAATGTGTCTAAGATTACATCTGTATGTTCTGCTTTTCATTTCACCTGCAAAAAAATTTTCATTTGAGTGTGAAAGTGGGTGTACCTCAGGGCTCCATTTGCGTCCCATTTGCATTTAAATTGCCACCGTTGCACCACCGCGCATTAAAAAGCCATCATTTAAGTTTCATTTGCTAGAGAAAAACACAGCCAATTTGTGCATAGGTATATTGAAAGTGGAAATAACGACTGAACTGCAGAAAAAAATACATAGCTTGCAAAGAAACTAGTATGATTTGGGGGAAATGGAGTGCCTCCAGCCGCAAAGGGAATGTGTTAATGAAAATCCGAGAACAATATACTCCAGCAACAGTTAAGGGAGCTCCGGGGATCCATAACCTCGCTCAGCTGCATACAAAACCTCAAACATTTTCCGCTGTTCCGCCTGCGAAGCATTGATCAACACTCCCGGGCACGGCGGCGGGGCCGAGTAAACAGCCCGTTGTGTGCTTGGCATCAAAAGCAAGGTGGGACGGGGGTGGGCGGAATAATGGAATTGGTTTAGCGTACAAGTAAGACAAAAGAATTAGTGCGTCGCGAGTATATGTGACAAGCACTTAACATCGCAGCAGGATTCAACCATCTGTTAATCCTTCTGTTAGGTTCCTTTCTTTGGTACAACTGGCTTCCCGTTCAATTTGGGGTACGGGTCCTCAAGACTTTTTGGTGTATCCTGTCATGATAGACATGTCCACCCAGTTTCGTGTCAATTGGAGAAACCGGTGTCAGGGGCAGATGTTTTGTTTTTGTTTTTTTCTTTTTCGTCAGAGCCCTTGGAATTCACCTCAATTGGCTTCTTCAAACCAAAATTGACGACTTCCTGTTCAATTTCCTGCATGGGTTCTTTTTCATGCGTCTTGTTATGCTAGACATGCACAACCAATTTTGCAATTTGATTGGTGAAGCTGAATTCCCTCCACAAAATGGCTGCTTCACACCAAAATGGATGACTCTTTGTTCAATTCGGTGCATGGGTCCTTGAGACCTTTTTGTGTTTCTTTTTTGAGAGACAAGTCCACCCAATTTTGTGTCAATCGGTGAAACTGGTGTTGGGACTCATTTGGGCGAGTTCCCTAGTTGAACTTTGTCAAAGTCCGAGATCTTTGACCAAAACTTTTTGTTTGATTTCGTACATGGGAACCCATTTTCACACCTTGTGTCACAGAATATTTTAAAATAAATTTTGTCAATGGGTCACCTTGACTTGTAATATGACAGGAGGGTAAAGTGGACTTTCACGCCAATTGGGCTTCCACTTTTGGAGGTGGCTATAAAACATGGAGAGGGGGCAGGAAATCTCACAATCACATTCAAATAAGCGTCTGTCAGTTCAAAGCTGAGAGATCCCGCATCTGTTAAATGTCAGGATGGAACCTGGCGAGCACTCTCCAAGCCTGGATTTATCCACAAGCGTTTTTAGCAGAGCGCGTGCGGGCACATAGGCGGGGGGCTGAGACGACGAAAGCATTTAAACAAGCTCTGGGTGCAGCCGTGGGCGCCAATTAAACAAAAAGTAGCACTCCTTTTGTACTTTTGCAGGCCGGCTCGACAATTGGCTGATTTTTGTCCTTTAAGACTTCGGCATTGGAAGTCCGACTGCCTGCGAATAGCGATGAAATGATGGTGATGGTGTACGGTATACTGATAAAAGTTAGTATTGTCATTTCAATTAAGTGAGTGAGTGAGCATTGCGCGTGCGTGTGCGTGTGTGACTGATGTAAACAAGAAAGAATCCTTAATCCACTTTAATCCAAAATCACAACTGGCGTCTGTGTCCACTTAATGATGTGATGCCGGGAAAAGGAGGAATTAGCCTTGGAGTGCAGGTACAGTATCGCTGACTTCAGCCCTCGAGTAGCAGACAACGCTCGCCCTTGGAGCCTCAAGCAGGAAAAACTAACAATTGGATAAACGCGCTCGAGAAAGGTCTTTTCAAAACTTGAATTTAGCCAACTCGAATTTCAGAGGTAGAGCCTTGTGAATATTATGATCGCAGTCCTACAACCGCATTTGGTTAAAATTAGTACTAATCTGCATAAGTGCATATGCATTGGCAATGCTGAAGACACAACAATGAGGATAATTTGTTCCTCTCTTTGTGGTGCATTTCTACTTCACACTTGTATTTGTATACCCAGCAACTTCTCGCATCATTTCAGTCCAACTAAAACCTGTAAACGCTCATACAGCAGCTGAGAGTACCAGGGAGGCTCAAACGTCAAAAAGGGGTTCATCACTTGCGGTGATGAATTTCTCTCTGACAGCAATCGACCTAAAAGTGGGCACTTTGGGAACATTCTCCCCCAAGCCCAAAGAAAATAATTGGTCTGCTGTCCACGGGACGCACAGCTGTTTCTTTCTACTGCAGACTTACTATGAAGCCTGTTTTAGAGAAAATGTAACGCATTTGAAGAACGGTGACTCGTTTTGGGATTGACTTAAAAACCTTTGCAAAATGTGGAGGAAAAAAAAGGTTTGCCGAGCTCCAAAAATGATTTTCAAGAAACAGAGAAAGAGCTAGAAACTATGGATGGGCTTAAGCGGGGTTCACACCTGCCCATAATCGGCCAGAGTTTAAACTTTTTTCCCCTCTTCCGATCAAAGTAAGCAAAGGACAGTTTATTAGGGGTCATTCTTTCTCCATGATCTACTCGGAAAATGTTTGACAATCATAAAGCGGCATTTACAGACACTGATAATTGGCCCCAATTTGACTATTTTCCACCTACTGATCAAAGTTGGCAAAGGACAGATTATCAGAGGTCTTTAAACGATTATCCTGAATGATTATCCAATGGTGTGGGGTGTGTTAAGTGTCATTTCTACTCCCCCATCTACTGCAAAAACGGTCCGGTTGACAATCGTAAATGTTAAATATTTTTAATACATACTATATAGGGTTATAGTTATCATAACATCTACGGCAATTTCTGTGAGCCTGTCTATAGTGTTTTGCATTATATTTTAGCACTAAACAAGTAGACTCAGAGAAAATGACTGCATTTAAAAGTTTATAATTACAGTAACATCTGTGCTAATTGCCATTTGTCTATCTTTGATGTTTCACAATATATGTTAGCATTAGGCTAGCAGACTTGGTCAACATCTTTTAATAAGTTTAAATGTGCTTAACGTGTGACGGAGCGATACAACAAAAAATATTTTTGATACAGTATCTCTAGATCATGGATTTTCACTTCTCATGGGTGAATCTGGAATTTATCCCATATTGTTATAAACGTGAATTCATTGTATGTCAGACCAACTATAATATCTTAAATGTAATTACTGCAATATGGGAACTGCATTTTTCTATTAAAGTGATCAGGTCTCAAGAGCAAATCAACATTACAACATAGATCTCATAATAGAATGCTGACCCTTCAATGACCCGAACAGCTCCGTTTTTACTTTGCCATCCCACCGCCCACCATCTGCCAACGCTGCCGGAAATATGGCTGCCTCGTGGACGCTTTTGTAGCAGGGAGAAATATTTACAAGCATCTAATAGACGGGGCAGCGAGCCAAGAAGGCGGTGGTCCGACCTAGGACGGCGGGTGAGGGTCAAACAACTTCGACATTTATTCACCGAGTGTGTCTGCAGGTAAAGTGAATCGAGGGAGTTTACAGAGATTTTCAACCGATCGTTTTTTGGTGTGTTTTTAGAGTAAACAGGAAAGTCTGAATTTAGAGTTGCAAGCCTTCAGTGTAGTACCACTTTGTGCCACAACATGCCAGCCAGGACTGAGCTCCACTGGAAGAGATGCAGCGTAATTAAGACCAAGAAGAAGAGGCAGATAAGGTCCTTAACTAAGCTCACTTTTCCCACAGAGCAAAAAGAATATATGACTGCGAGTATAGATGTATGCTTTTTTTGAATGTGTTTAAAGGTTTATAATTACAGTGCCAGCAATGCTAATTTCTTCTAGCGCATCTATTGTCTTTTGCATTCTTTGTTAGCATTACGCTAACAGGGTATACGTTCCAAACCCTGAATGTGCACAACTCTAAATTTGGACTTCTACCTCTTCATTGTTTATTTTCCACTTCAAATATTTTGCATGCTGACTCCCGTAAATCCTCCCCAAGCCTCAATAAACATGGCGGCCGGCCTCTCGACCGACTTCCCCCCACGCACTCCATTAGCTTCCTATAGCTAATTGGATTAGCGCTCAAGGCACAACAATAGCGGCTGAATTACGGTGGCGGGCTGGAGAGAACGGAGGAGCTGAGGGGGAACCGACGGGAGTGGGGCGGCAGGGGGGAGGGGAGACGGACTACGGACGCTAAAGCCAATTTTCTGGCAAAATGAGTTTTTCTGCAGGTAAAGAGGAAAAACGCCTGAAGGAGGAAATCAAAATATAAGAGAGAGGACCAGACAGTAATGTGGCGTGAAAGCGGCACAAGGCGCTAAATGACACGTTTACGCCACGGCAAACAACGCGACACATTAATTACACGTCGTAATGGGAGCCGATTGCGGCCGTTAGCCGGCGCCCACGCAGAAACTAAATTCTGATTAGTTAAAGAGCGGACATCATTTCACATTTACACACAGACGTCCCTTTAGGTGACCAGTATTGGCCTCGTGCTACATTGTGACTTGAGAGAATGGATTATGATCGTAGAAAAACAAAGTACATAGATTTTAAATGGTATCATCTTTATTTAATTATGGCACTAGAACCAATAAAAAGGATGACTAGCACTGAGCAGACTATTATTGCATGAGTAAAGTGCAAGAAAATTTGGGGGCTATTTTGGGTGAATTCCCACCTTATGTTCGGCAAAGTACAAGTCCCAAATTTTGCCAAAAGTGGCTGCTTCAAACCAATTTCAAAACTATTCACTGCCGTGGTCGTTTCTATTCGTCAAATGGAATTCAAGCGTTGCCCTCGACAATCAAAAGTTGGAAAAAGGTCAAAATAAGTTCACCTATAAAGTGAATCTTAGGTTCATCCAGAAATGTCACACCAAATATCCCCAAATTTCTGTGAGCAGTGTGTTTTTAAGATACTGCCCAGCCGCAAATATGTGCTCCGGTTTTGACGTGGCGAGTAAAAGTGCTCAGCGGCAACACGGACGACAGAGACAAACAAGCGGTGCCCTGATTTATCCCGGCGGGTGGGGTTATAATTTGTGCCTCCCGGGCTGCCTCGATCAATACGACTGTCAGAGTTACAGCCTTAAATTACCATCCGCTCGCTCATTACCAGCCAGAGATCGACGGAGTGGGCTTGGCGCGTTGTTGCGGAGCACCTGCCGATAAGCGGCGAGGACACGCCGCCGCTTTGAGGACGGCCGGTGTAAATCTTCTCGACGCCGTACTCGGCAAACACTGTTGGCCAGAGAAGGTAAACGTTACCTCCGCCTGTCCAGCTTGAGATGAGAAAGTTATAAAAGAAGAAACGTCGAAACGTCCAAAGGAGGTTCAGACTCGAGTCAAGTAGAGCTTCAAACAGGGGTCAGGGTTTTAAAATTAGGTTTTCAAGACAGCAGTAGGGTTTCCAGTTAGGATTTTAAGCCACGGTCGCGGTTTTAAATTAGGATATCGAGACAGTAGTAGGGTTTTAAATTAGGGTTGCAAGCCAAGGTTAGCGTTGAAACAAGTGATAGGGTTTCAGTTTGAAGCAACGGTTCAGGCTTGAAATTAGGAGTTAATTCGAAAGTCAGGGATTCAAACGAGGGTGAGGGTGTTCAAATTAGCATTTCAAACCTGGTTTATTGTTTTGAATTGGGGTTTCAAACCAAGGTTATGCTTTCAAGACACTGGTAGGGTTGCAAGATGCAATGTGTGCTGCTGTATTTGCGCTCGCTCGACTGATGTCATCAGATGGCGCTGCTGGTGTACCTAATGAAGTGGCCCCAAACAAACAACAACAACAACCTCAAGCTTGCCTTTTTTTTTTCCTTCTTCTTTTTTCTTCTTTCCATCAAAGATGCACCAGAACGCCCCATGTTGGAACTTTTTGGACAGACGCACGTGCACACACAAACACACACACACACAGTGCGTGTGCGTGTGTTAATGAGGATTTGGTTTGGCAACGTCTCCAAACCTTTCCAGACTCTGTGGAGACTGGAAAGACGCGACAAATGCATATACACACGCAAACACAAGGCAGCACACACAAATAAAGGTTTCGATGAAGGGATAGGGTTTCAGACAGTGTTGGTACGGTTTCAAGCCTGGGCTAGGATTTTAACAATGGTTACGGTTTCAAATTAGTTTTTGGAGGAATTGGTTAGGGTTTGAAGCCAAGGTTAGGGTTTCAAATGAGGCTTTGGAGTCAGCTTTGAAGCAAACATTAGTGTTTCAACTCTAGGTTTCAAGACAGGTTTAAGGTTTCAAGCAAGGTTAGGAGGAGGAGGGTGCAGGGGTGTGTTGAGTGTTTGCGCTATCAAGATTCCACCGAACACGAGGCGGCGTACGGCCAAAGGAAAACAAACATTCCGTTTCAACATGGATCCCACATGCTCTTTCGTCCCTCCGAGTGCCTTTCGTTCCCTCTTCGCCATTACGAGCCGTGCGCAGAAGCAAAGACGAACGCAGTCGCAAATGCGTCATTGAGACGCTTTACAGCGCGCGATGGGAGGGGCCTCAAGACGTCGGCCCGGCGCAATCCGGCAAATGTTGATGTGAAAGCGCTTTGAAACCGAGTGGCGAGTGCAAGTCAAGCTCCTCCGATAAATATTTCTTTTTATTAGACCTCTTTGGACAACCTCGGCCTGCTCTCGTTCGACGAGCCGCAGGAAAACAAAAGCTGCGGGATTCCCACTTGAGTAGAAAAAATAATAATGTTTCACTGGGCGAATCACTGCACATTTCATTGGATATTTCATTAGAAGTCTGACTGGATACGTCACTGTACATTTCATTAGATGTGGCACTGGACCATTCATTGGACATCTCACTTGATGTTTTCACTGCACTCACTGAATGATAAGCTCGGGCTGCAGTCAGAGAAGCCACAGGGTCTTTCACTGCATGTTTACTGGATGTTTCCACGGGTGTTTCCCTGGATGTTTCATTGTGTGCTTTTACAGAGCGTTTTAAAACCAACGCTGCAGGGCTCTTTAAAAAAAATTTCCCACTTCGGGGAGGCAAAGTTGACGCTTGACGGACAGGCCTGTCAAGTGTCACACTCGAGCACGTCCAAGTGAACAGGAAGTACTTTTTCTGCGAGTGAGTCATCGTCTCGGCACGGAATAAGAGAGCAACTTGACGCTAATGAGCCGTGACGCAAGTCGGACAAAAATCACCTGTGAACTGGTTTCCATGGTTACCGACAGCACCACCGCTGAGATGATGTTTGCGTGATGCCGTTTGCTGGACTTACTTTGCGGAATAACCTACCAAGTTTGACAGCGTTAGCTACTGTTTTCCGCTAACATCGCTCGGCTTCGTTTTACGCTTGCGTGAGAGCGGCTGATTGGAAATGTTCCGTGCGTTCGCGGGGTCAGAAGCTGTAAAGTGAAAACACGATGAATAATAGAAACCGGGGTCTGCGTATGCAAAATGATTGACGTTTATCTTATGAATGTTTTTATAAAGCCAGCACAAACAAAGCACAAACGCTATTAAACATGCATCTACACAGCAATGTGTGTGTGCGCGCGCGCATGTGTGTGCGTGTCCCCAGGTAGGCACGCGCGTCTGTGCGTGACAAGGTCGGTTCATCTGTCTGTCGATGCAACACGACCTTGCAATCCGACATGCAAACGGCACACACGCAACGGGGCATAGACCGGCCTGGAAAAAAACAAAACACACACAAAAAAAAACAGTCCTTTCTATTATTACGCCATCAAATATGGATGGCAGTCCAGAAAATTGCATTTTCAAGCTAAAATCCACTTCATTAGCTACGCCTGCGCAATCTAACAAGCTCCGATACAAGACTGACAATCTGTTATTGGGCGAAAATTCATATTGAGAATGCTGCCAATCATTAGAAATCATGTTTGACTGCACGGTTGACTGCATACGTCGATAGATGTTCCGCACACGTTTTCATTCACTGGATGTTTTACCGGGTGCTTCGCCAGGTGTTGAGGATTCATCGTTTTAGTTCACTGGGTGCTTCAGTGGATAATTCACAGACGTTTTACTAATTGTTTCACTATCCGATTCACTGGATGCGTCAGTGGACGCTTCGCACGTTTTCCATCAGTGGGTGTTTGACTCGCTGTTTCAGCGGCTGTTTCACTGGCTGTTTCATTGTGTGCTTCAGTGGATTTTCCACGACATTTTTCACTGGATGTTTCATTACCTGTTTTACTTGTGCTTCTGTTGATGTTTCAGTGGGTGCCTTGTTGGGTGAGTCAGTGAATGATTCAGTAAATGTTTTCACTCGGTGGTTTACAGGTTGTTTCGCTGAGTGCCTAATTGGATAATTCATGAGGTGTTTCACTGGGTCCTTTGTTGGATGTTTTACTGTTTGGCAACACGATAAAATAAAATAAAACAAAGGCTGATAATGCTAATACTGTGAAAGGTTCAGGAAATACGCAATACATGTCTACACTCTTTTATCCGCCATCGATCTGAGTTACAATTAAACACTAACAACCTCTAGTGATGGATACAAAATGATACATGGCATTATTCAAAAGAGATTGAGAGTTGTGTAAAAATTCCAACTGTGTCTGTTGCTCATCAAATAAATAGTACCCCAAAGGCATTACTTTCAATATCTGTATTGCGTTATGAGAATCAATTGCAGTTTCACAGTAACGATATTTAGGATCGATGTGTCCATGACTGTTCTTCAAATACTCCCTCAACCCTCCTAGCATGCACTTCACCTCTTGCTCCCACGCACACTCTCATGCAGATGAGATGAAGGGCCCGAGAGGATCACGTTGCCGTCATCGTGGTGGTTGTCTTCGTCCTTGGAGATTGACGTTTCTAGCTCGGGGAGTCAAGAAAGTACCCCCAAAAAAAAAAAAAAAAAAAAAAAAAAAACAGTAAATGACTTATGCCGAGCATGAAAGAAGCGAAAGGCATCAATTATTCATCATCAAGATCTGAGTACGTGCAACCGGAGGACGTTCTTGTCCAAATCCACAGAGTTTCTGGCAGCCTTTCAGGAATGCTGTTTTTCTCCCCCCGCCAACCCCCACCCCACGCCCAAGCCCCCAAAACATCGTGTGATCACAGACTTCTGCGAGCACGGCGGATGTGGAGCGCCGCCACTTTAATCCCGGTGTTATTTCACACTATGCGGCGTCTCGCCTCCGAAAGCATCAGTGTCAAAGTTTGAGAGCCTAGGCCGCTTCTGCATTCACTTCCAAATTCGTGAGCCTGCGGTGTACATGCACAAACACGCATCATACAACAAGAACAAAAATTCTGAAAATTGGAAGGAAGGATTTATCCCCTCACAGTTGTTTGTTTTCAGGTGAAACGCATGAAGGTATCACAAATGATTACGTAAAGCTACAAAGTAGCTACCTTTAAAGTCCCCGTGTCTGTTTTGCTTATTTGACAAAACTTCTGGTTTGGCTTGCAACTTCACTTTGTTTTCATTTGTCTGGATTAGCGCTAAAACCCTTAGCGATGCTCACATCTGTTTTTTCACAGGCTAATTTGTCGTCAGGGAACACAAAACAGAATAAAGAATTGATGAAGACATGCGTTGATACAATGCTGGAGACTCTGTGAAGCTACTCGAGTAAAAATGTTGCCAAATCCTTGGTTAAGTCGTCAGTTAGCCGGGAATTGGTTGGTTGACTAGTTAGTCATTTCTGTACTTGTCTAGGCGGCACGGTGGTTAGACTGGTTAGAGCGTGTGCCTCACAGTTCTGAGGACCGGGGTTCAATCCCCGGCCCCGCCTGTGTGGAGTTTGCATGTTCTCCCCGTGCTTGCATGGGTTTTCTCCGGGCACTCCGGTTTCCTCCCACATTCCAAAAACATGCATGGTAGGTTAATTGACAACGCTAAATTGCCCGTAAGTGTGACTGTGAGTGCGAATGGTTGTTTGTTTGTATGTGCCCTGCGATTGGCTGGCAACCAGTTCAGGGTGTACGCCGCCTCCTGCCCGATGATAGCTGGGATAGGCTCCAGCACGCCCGCGACCCTAGTGAGGAGAAGGGGCTCAGAAAATGGGTGGCTGGATGTACTTGTCTAATTCATCTATTAGTAACTGGGTTTGTTGTTAACAAATTCCTTGCTTAGTGAGTGAGTTTGTTGCTAAGTTAGTGAGTAAGTATAGCCAGCTATCAAGTTTGTCATTTAGTTAGTTAGCCTGCTAACCTATTGGTTAGCGCATGAATGACTTTGTTTTTTAGTTGTTAGCCAATTAAGTGAGTTTGTCATTTCGTTACATTGTCAGTTACCTCATTCATTGGTATTGGTGTTTAGTTATAGTTTACTTTTTTTTTTTTTTGAGTGAGCGAGTGAGTGAGTTAACTAGTCTGCTGTTGAGTTAACTACTTTACAGTTAGTGAGTTATCCGTCTACAGGTAGTTTAGCCTGCCAATTTCTTATTCAGTGAGTGAGTGAATGAGTGAGTTAGCTAGCTATTTAGCTAACTGGCTAATACTCCATCCAAGCCTATTGCGCAAACAAATTTCCATAAAGAGACATTATTATCCCAAAACGGGAAGCGACAAATCCACCCGGGGTTTAAAAGGGCCCGCATGTAAATCGCAATTCTGTATATTTCACTTTGTTGAGGAGCTGCGTTTGACTCAAGAGGCGAGTGCAATATTGATTATTGTGTAAATTGGCTGGATGCGACGAGGACACGTGCGTGATGAATTGACAACGACGGCGGAGACAAATGGCTCCACAAAGCATCGGGGGCGTGAATAACAAACTGAATCAAATATGAAATGCATTCAAAAGGCGGGATAACGTCGGCGCTGACAGCATAATCAATCCGCATTTGGGCCTGATCTATTGGCCCACAGCTCCAGAAACACAAGCGTAAAAAAGCACACACACACACAAAGAGAGAAGCGCATTTTTCCTCACTTATCACTCATTTCCTTCCGTTCCTCAATTCTAACTTACTTTTTGCTGTTTTTCCACATTATTGCACGTGTTAGCCTGGTGTTTCAGCTTTCATACTCAAGTTTAAAGACGTATCCGTCTTCGACTGGCAAAAGAGCAGATGTAGCAAAAGTACTTGTACGCTGTCAGACTCTTGACATGTACTGAAAAGTAAAAGTAAACTTTAACAGTCAATTGGTATATACAATGTGCAGTACAATACCCATTTTGATAACTTAGCAGAATCAAAAGAACGTTTGTCATCTAGTTAGCTAGCCAATTTGTCATTTAGTGAGTGATTTTAGTTTTCTTTTGTTTAGTTAGCTAATTTGTCATTTTGTGAGTTAGCTCACTAGCTAATTTGTTGGTAAGTGAGTGAGTGACTGTTGTTTTGTTTTATAGCCAGTTAGCCAATTTTTTTTTTTTGTCAATTGAGTGAATGAGTGAATTTGTCATTTAGTTAGTTAGCTAGCTAATTGTCTTCCCAAACAACAAATTAGCTAAACCTAGTAAGTCATTTAGTTAATAAGATAGCTAATTCCTCATTTAAGGAGTTTTTTTAGTTGTTTAATTAGCTAATTAGTTGTTGATTTTTTTGTTTGAGTTAGCTAGCTTGTTTTTCAATTTGTCAGTTAGCCAATTCATCATTGACTGTATGACTGTTTTTTAGTTGGTCAGTAAGCAAATTCATCAAATAGTGAGTGACTTTGTGGTTTAGTTATTTCACCAGTTAGTTGGCTAATATGTTGTTTATTTTGAGTGCATTAACTGAATTTATTTACCAAGCAACAAATATCGATCTTGTTTGTCCATCCATCCATCCATTTTCTGAGCCGCTTCTCCTCACTAGGGTCGCGGGCGTGCTGGAGCCTACCCCAGCTGTCATCGGGCAGGAGGCGGGGTACACCCTGAACTGGTTGCCAGCCAATCGCAGGGCACATAGGAACAAACAACCATTCGCACTCACAGTCATGCCCACGGGCAATTTAGAGACTCCAATTCATGCATGTTTTTGGGATGTGGGAGGAAACCGGAGTGCCCGGAGAAAACCCACGCAGGCACGGGGAGAACAAGCAAACTCCACACTGGCGGGGCCGGGGATTGAACCCGGGTCCTCAGAACTGTGAGGCTGACGCTCTAACCAGTCGTCCACCAGTCCGATCTAGTTTGTCATTTATTTATTTATTTTTGTTAAGATGGCCAAGATGTCGATTTGTGAGTAGGCTAGTTTGTTACTTAGTCAGTTAGCTAGCTAGCTAATCTGTCATTTAGTGAGTGAGTGACTTATTTATTCATTTCCTTACACTTGCCCATTTTAACTCGCTTTCTGCCGTTTTCTATACACATTACTATTGCACGTGCGAGCCTGGCGTTTATAGATGAGTGGCGCCACTGACACTTTTGGCGACGGACTT